>NW_003307589.1:144492-148892 GCF_000143455.1 Volvox carteri f. nagariensis | reverse complement strand
CCCCACCCACCCACCCACCCACCCACCCACCCACATTAGATGGGTGCGGATTCCATCCATCTGCACACACACACACACACCATCACCACCATCACCATCACCATCACCACCACTTGAAACATCTGGGGCAGGTAGCGGTGATGTCCCGGTTGGCGCCGCCGCGGTGCCGAACACCTCCTTGCCAATTGCGGAGACGGTGCTGCTGGAGGTGGGGTCAGGGACATGGAGGGGGAGGGGGAGGGGGGCCGCGTGTGTGTATATGTATGTATGTTGGTGTTGATGTATGTGTGTATGTATGTAGGTATGTTGGGACAAAGGAAACAGGGCGGGGTCCAGGCACGTGCAAATTGCACGGTGCAATCACATACATACATACGCACATATAATCATACACGTTCGCATGTACACATACACACGCATACTCACATACTCACAATCGTTCCCCGTCCACACTCACCCGCATGGTAGGTCGGCGGCATGAAGTGCGGGGGTTGCTCCGCTGCTGTCAAGCGCATGCTGATGACCCGGCCGGAGGTGGAGGGGGCGGCAGTGAACCTGCTCACGGAGACGGCGGCGGTGAAGGTCAGGTAGGTGGCTGGGTGTGTGGGGGGGGGTTAGGGGTGGCGGCTGGGGGGGGGAAGAGAAGAGGGACGGGGGGGGGGAAGAGAAGAAGGGGGGAGAGAAGAGGGAGGGGGGGAAAGAGAAGAGGGAGAGGGGGAAGAAAAGTGGGAGGGGGGAAAGGGGTTTGGGAAAATTGAATGTTGTCGAAATAAAACTCTGGAACCACTGTCGACGTCCGTATCGGTTAACCTGGGGAGGGGAGGGGAGGGTGTGCTTGCGCCGCGATGAGGGAAATGGCGACGGTAGTTCCTAAGCGAATTGTGTATGTGTGTGTCTCTGTGTGTGTCTCTGTGTCCTCCGACCTCTGTGCCACCAGATTTGTAAACCTTTGCTTTGTGTGCATGCACTGTATGTATGTATGTACGTATGTATGTGCGTTGTGTTCGGCGTGCTGCCATACCATGTTGCCGTACGCAATACACGAATTACCGTACAGAACCACATGTTATGCCGTACACTGTGCGATTCTCCCCTTGTTGTTCTCCCTACAGGGGTTCTGCTGCGGAGCTGGGTCCCTCCCTGGCGTCCTTTATAACGGCGCGGGGCTTCCCCTCGCGGCTTCGGAGCGGCGCCGGTGACGACGGAGAGGGAGAGGATGGGAACCCCTTGAGCGCCGCCGCCACTGACGAAGCGGATCGGAAGCGACAGGTACAGCTTTTACGACTCTGTACGGCGATGTACGACATGTACGATCTCATTAGTCTAACGGCGGCGGGCGCGCAGGGGCGCCTAACGGGTGTTTATTGTGGTGGGTGGGGTGGGGGGGCTCTTAACCCGCTTCCGCCTACCCAATCCAAAACCCACCTGACTGCGACCGCGCCCCTCTGCTCCCGAAGTCCCCCCGCACCTCACAACTCCCGGGGGGGGTGGGGTGGGGGGGGTTGGGACAAAAGGGTACCTTCTTGTTTCCCGCCCCCAGATACCCCCCTAACATACGGGGGCTGGTTTCTTATCCCCTTTCCCCCCCCTTAGCTATCCGCCCCCCCTTCTCTCTCCCTCTCCCTCTCTCTCTCTCTCTCTCTCTCCGCAGCGACAGTCGACTCATGGCTCCCTCGCATCTTCATGCACTTCCCCTCCCCTTCCCCACCACCCCCCTTTCCCTCCGTCGGAGCGCAACCCCCCCCCCACCATCACCACCACCTCTCCTCCACTCAACTCCATTCCTGCACCACCCTTACCGCCCCCCCCCCCAACGCAAGAGAGGGGATTTCCTACTCAGCAGTTCCTGGGTGCTTTGAATGTCGGCGGTCCCTCCAGTCAACTCTTCCACCTTTTGCATATAATCCGACCACCCACCCACCCACCCACGCACCCCCCCCACCCCCCACCCACCCCCTCCCTCTATATCCAGGCCGAGGCCCGGCGCAGTCTGATGGATCTGGGTATCGCCTGGCTGCTGGTGGGCGCGTGTTGCGCGCATCATGCAGGCCACCTGCTGCATGCACTGGGCTACCATGAGGTGGCGCATGCCCCCCTGCTGGCGGCACTGGCCGACCCGCGGGTCAGCGGGGCACTGGGGGCCTTTGCGCTGCTGGGTCCTGGAAGGAGGTGGGTGGCGTAGTTGGGGAGGTCGGGGTGGGAGGCTAGGGTGTGCAGGGTTGTGGTAAGCGAGTTTCGGGCTGGAAGAGGAGGGTACATCGCGGCTATCCAGTACCGTCCTGTCCACTTCCTTCGAACACTAAAAAACCTCCAAAGGCTCTAGACGATTTCCAACCCCCCATTTTACCCCCTCTCCCCCCTCCCCCCTCTTTCACACAGACTTCTCATTAGCGGCTTCCGGGCCTTATGGTCCGGTAACCCCAATATGGAGAGCCTGGTGGCGGTGGGCTCCACCGCCTCCTTCGCGGTGGGGCTGGCGGCCGCAGCGGGGAGCATGTTGAGGCATGTGGTCACCCCGGCAGTGGCAGGGGCAGGTGGAGTAGGAGTAGGAGGAGTAGGGGGAGCTGCGGCTGCCGCTTCTCCTGCGCTGTTGGCTCTGAGTCAGGGTGTGGGGGCCCTGGATGCGTCCTTCCTGGAGGAGCCGGTGATGCTGTTGGCGTTCGTGTTGCTGGGGAGGGCGCTGGAGGCCCGGGCGAAGGTGAGGGTGGGGGAAGGGGGGAGGGGTGGGGCTCCGTTACCTGTCTGTGTCTGTATTTGGCTGGGCCGCCGGCCGCCCTTTAGAATACCGCGCAGTGTGCGTTTCCGTACATACATACATACATACATACATACATACATACATACATACATACATACATACATACATACATACATACATGGACTCGCTCTAGCGGGACCTGAGTGCCCTTCGCGGTGTATTCAATGCAGCGCCACCCCCGGATGGGGGGGCTGCGGAGTGGCTGCGTAGAGTGTTGGCAGTCTGAGTCGGGGTCGGGAGCACACAAGACTAACCGACTTGTGCTGTGTGCTCCCGACCCTTGCGCTGTGTTTCGGCTTCGGCCCCCGGCTCTCGCGGCCCACAGTGTAATCTAAGTCATACATGCATACACACATACACACATACATACATACATACATACATACATACATACATACATACATACATACACTCCTTGCCGATGCAATGTGTTTTTTCCCGCACCGTGAGGGCCGTGAGTTTTCCGTAAACGTAGACGTCCCGTACAGGGACACGCTCCTAGGGTTCGTTGCTGTACATAAAGACACCGTCCTCGCCAATTCCTGCCCGTGGCTCAGATAAACAAGAAGAATATAAAACAAACACGCTGTGTCTCTCCCCACCCCCGGGGAAATGTCCCCCCTCTCCACCCGCCCACACGACACGCAGGTCCAAGCCGCGGCCGACCTGCGCTCCCTAGCTCGCCTCATACCCGCCACTGCCCGGCTAGTGCTGGATCCAGGTGCCGTACCAACAGGGGGTACGGCAGGTGGCGGTACGGCAGTGGAGTACGTGGAGGTTCCCACCCGGAATATCAGGGCGGGGGATATACTGCGGGTTTTGCCAGGTACGTACGTATGTATGTATGTTAAGTCTATATACGTACATCACATCAACCTCTAAACAGGTACACTCACAAACCGCCTCACAAGTTGTCGTACCCCAAGCAAAAATACTAACTCAACACAAGAGACATGGCAATTCTAATTCCTCCCCATGGGCATACAGCACAGGAACCTCCTATTCCACAACCCTACCCCTCCTCCCCTACCCCTCCTCCCCTACCCCTCCTCCCCTACCCCCCGCCACGACAATGCAGGTGAGAAGGTTCCGGTGGACGGTGTGGTGCTGGAGGGGGAGTGCTGCTGCGACGAGTCGCTGCTCACAGGGGAGTCAGCGCTGGTCAACAAAGGACCGGGAAACAGGCTGGTGGGCGGTACGGTGGCGTACGAAGGTGCCGTACGGATGCGGGCTACGGCAACGGGGGCAAAATCCACCCTGGCAGGTGTGTGTGTGAGCTCTCGGGGGGGGAGAGAAGGGGGGAAGGGGTCGTGGTGCTGGTACCCGGGCTGGTTTAGAAGCGGTAATGTGTTTTGGGTATGTATGTATGTTGTTACAGGGTGGTTAACTTCGCCAGCGGCCCCCTTTCCCGAGGCAGTCCCTGCTCTCCCCTGCTAGAGGGGCACCCTAATCCATTCACCCCATCCGATTTCAGAATGTATTCGTTGGGTTCAGCAACTCACCACCAGCATCCAACCAAATCTAGTGGTATGTAATGTATGTATGTATCAGTTATGTATAATGTATGGGGAAGCCGAGCCGCAGGTTGCTGTGTGGGTATGCATGATGAGGAGGGGGGGGAAGGGGGCGGGGTTAGGGGGGG
>NW_003307589.1:134928-144442 GCF_000143455.1 Volvox carteri f. nagariensis | reverse complement strand
GGAAGGCAGCGGGGGGCAACGGCCCCTGGGGAAGCCCCGCCCCGCCCCGCCCTTTGTGAGCGCCCCCAGACCCCCCATGATGAATGGGCCCCTTCGCCGTAATGAGGGCACTCGTACACGGTTACGTTCGTACACTCGTACAACAGGCATTGCTCGGCTGGTTTCTGACGCCCAAGCTCGGGAGGCTCCCGTACAGCGGCTGGCGGATGCAGTGGCGGGGAGGTTCTGCTACGGCGTCATGGCGGCGGCCGCCGCCACGTTTGTGTTTTGGATAACTGCGGGCCCCGCCCTTTTCCCCGGAGTGGTCGGGGATCCGGAGCTGGCGGGAAGCGGTTGGGCAGCGGTTGAGGCGTCGTACCACAGCCACGGTGGGTTGTGGGAGAACTGGAACTAGAACTGGGGAAAGGTCTGCTTGTCTGCCCGTATGTATGTATGTATGATGTCTGCAATTTCCTCCCCGTCTCTCTTCTTTCTCACCTGAGGCCAACTTTAACCGAAATAACTGCTGGCCGGGCTGTAGGTGTCGGCGGCTGGGGCGGCGGCGCCGCCGCGGCGGCGTACGACGACGACGCGCTCCTGTCGTCATCGGCGCCGCCGCTGCTGCTGCTGGCGTTACGACTTGCAGTTGATGTGTTGGTAGTGGCATGCCCGTGTGCTCTGGGGTTGGCCACCCCCACTGCCGTACTCGTGGCGTCGTCCCTGGGGGCTCGGAAGGGCCTGTTGGTGAGGAGGGTTTGCGGGGGGGGGAAAGGGTGTCTTTGGGTATGTTTTGAGTTGTGGAAGGTCATTTGTTGTTGTTGTTGTTGCTACAGCGGGCTACCAAGTTTCTATACCGCGATGCAAAGCAACCGGTCTTTGTGGGGGGAGTGGGGCCCGCGATGGGGAGAGCACCGGGGGCTTGGTGGGTGGTAGGACACGCAATGCGCGCACGCACACACACGCACACACACACATACACGCACACACACATATTTCCGTTTGGCCGGCACAAGGTCTCCCCTAGTTCCCCTCTTAACTACCCGTTACCCCCAACCCCCGGAAACCCCTAACCCCCCCCCCCTTTCCCACTGCACCTAAGGTTCGTGGAGGTGACGTACTTGAGCGGTTGGCGGCCGTTGACACTGTCGTACTTGATAAAACGGGCACACTAACCGAAGGTGGGTCGGGGGTTGGCTAGGGCCTTGGTATGGCCACATGAGAGGATGAAATGAGCTGTGTGTATATGTGTGTGTGTGTGTGTGTTGCCGTACACGTGTATGGCGATTGCGGGAGGACGGTTGACGGGGCGAACAAGATAAGGCGTGTGCATGCGCTTGTGGCTGTGGGGCCTACCCTTCTTCTTCCTCCTTCTTTTCCTCTTCTTCTTATTATTATTATTATTCTCGCTTCCGAGAGTCTAGAGTTGGTTGGGTATATTTTAGCAGTAGTCCGCTCTCCCCCCTCGCAGCCCGCAGCCGACCCGCAGCCGATCCGCCCTTTCCCGGTAGGTAGGTAGGTAGGTAGGTAGGTAGGTAGGTAGGTAGGTAGGTAGGTAGGTAGGTAGGCGGTAGGTAGGCGGTAACTATGTCATTCGCGTTTTGCATTCTTCTAGAGCCTGATCAAATACACACATATGCATTTAAAGCTGCTGGGCTCCCTCCCCTCCCTCCCCCTCGGCTCATCACGCCCCGTCCGCTCCGTCTCAGGCAAGCTCCGAGTACTAGGAGTGCAGGTGGCCGCATTGCCGGCGCTGGTAGATGTGTTTCAGACTGAGCGGGAGAAGGAAAGCGCAACAACAACAACAACAGCAGCCAGCAGCAGCGGTGGCTGTGGCGAGGAAGAGGCAGTGCTGCGCCTGGCCGCGGCGGTGGAGGCCGCAACGCGCCATCCACTTGCGGATGCCGTACTGGCGGAGGCGCGGAGGCGCGGCCTGGGGACGCCGCCGATGGTGGAGGCGGCGGCGACGGCGGCGGGACGCGGCGTACGTGCGAGGGTGGATGGGCGGTGGGTGGCGGTGGGCCGTCGTGAATGGGTGCTCGAGGCCGTCAGCGGCGGTCGGGCCGACGCCGCAGCGGCGGCGGCGGAGCCGACGCTGACGGCACCGCCGCCGGAGGCAGCGGCGGCCGGTGCTACCTCCGTCTGGGTGGCGTTGGAGGGTCGAGGTGTCGTGGGTCGCATTTGGCTGCGAGATACGTTGCGGCCTGATGCCGTGTCGACGGTGGCGGCGTTGACGGCGGCGGGCAAACGCGTGTACGTCATGTCTGGCGACGACCCCGTGACAGTTGCGGCGGTGGCGGCGGCGGCGGGTGTGGCGCCGGCGGCGGCGGCGGGGGCCCTGTCACCGGAACAGAAGCTGGAGGCGGTCGGGCGGTTGCAGGCGGAGGGGCGGGTTGTCGCGATGGTGGGCGACGGCATCAACGACGCTCCGGCGCTCGCGGCTTCAGATGTGGGGGTGGCGCTCAAGGTACGACAACTGAATGGTTTTCTTAAGGGGGGGAGAAGGAGGAGGAGGACTGTTAAGGAAGGGTGGTGCAGGTTAGGAAAGGGTGGGGAGGGGGAGTGTCATGGACTGCGTGTTGGCGGGGGGTTGGAGGGGTTTTGGCGGGGGGTTGGAGGGGTTTTGGCGGGGGGTTGGAGGGGTTTTGGCGGGGGGTTGGAGGGGTTTTGGCGGGGGGTTGGAGGGGTTTTGGCGGGGGGTTGGAGGGGTTTTGGCGGGGGGTTGGAGGGGTTTTGGCGGGGGGTTGGAGGGGTTTTGGCGGGGGGTTGGAGGGGTTTTGGCGGGGGGTTGGAGGGGTTTTGGCGGGGGGTTGGAGGGGTTTTGGCGGGGGGTTGGAGGGGTTTTGGCGGGGGGTTGGAGGGGTTTTGTTTTTTACGAGTGTGGAGGGGGTCGGGGAGGTCGAGGCGGAGTTCAACCGCGCGGGAAATTAGATTGGGACATGCAACGCGACAAGGAGGTGCGTGCGGTTAACTTTCCTTTAACCCGAGTATTATTTATTTTATATTACCAAATTTTTTTACGGCTAATATAAAGAGCCTGTTCAAAAACTGCTCCAGAACAGGTTTACATCGTCTTTTTTCTACCTCCACCCCATCTCAGCCTGCCAGGCTTCCCCCGCCTCTCCCCTGCCTTAACCTTGCTAGGGCCCTGCATACCTGGATAGACCCTAAACGTGTATAAAGCCTCCTTAAATCCTTCTATAATCTTCTATAATCTTCTATAATCTTCTATGATCTTCTATAATCTTCTAGAAGCTTACCGTCTGGCCGTGTTTTACCGTTCCCTGATGGACTGATGCGACCCTGGCGGCGGCGCAGGGCGGTCTGGATGCGGCTGGAGAGGCCAGCGGGGTCGTGCTGATGGGGGACAAGCTGAGTCAGATCCTGGATGCCCTGGAACTTGGATCCGCAACTTTGAACAAGATCCGTCAGAACCTGGCCTGGGCGCTGCTGTACAACGTGGTGGGGATTCCGCTGGCAGCAGGTGCGGGAGGGTGTGAGTGTGAGTGCGTGTGCGTGTGCATGGAGGGTGTTTGTATTTGTCTTTTATACGGTCCGAGCCACGGCGCGATGGAAGTGAAAAGTGGCAAAGGTACCAGGTACTCCTTAACTGATCATAACCGACCAACTCAACCCCATCCGCAACTAAAACTCCTGAAAACCACCGCAGGAGCGCTACTGCCGTCTTTTGGGTTATCCCTGAACCCCTCTGCTGCCGCCGCCATGATGGCGTTCAGCTCTCTGGCTGTAGTCAGTAACAGCCTGCTGCTGCGGTCCGGGAGGACGGTGGCGGCGGAGCAGTCGCCATCTCCATCGGCGACGGCGGCGGCTTCGCTTGTCAAATGAATGAAAAATGAGCTGTCTTTGTTGGAAGCGCGCCTTGGTCATTCGAATTTGTTTATTTGATTTGTGGATGCTGAAGAAGGGGGAAATGGAAGATACGAGACGTTTTCTATAAGTGGCGGTAGATATGACATTGTCGTTACGGCATGTGTAAGGAGGCGGGAGGATAAGGTTTCACTAACACTAACACTAACACTAACACTAACACCGATGGAAACCTTATCCTCCCGCCAGTGTTGATGCAGGGAGGGCAGTTAAGGGCAGTAAGGGGAGAGCGGGGAGTATATGGTGGTGGTTGTTTGAAAGTCTGTTTGCTTTACTTGACGGATGTTTACATCCTCCAGTGTTTTTGCCTGTACGGTTGAAAGATGATCGTACTTGTGCTGTTTCTTTAGCCTGTTTTGGCAAACAAAAGCATTTTTTCATTCTGCCAGTTGTTATCTTTTTTCCTTAGCTCTCTGTACACTGAACTAAAGTGGCAATTTGTTCGGCGAAGGAGATTGCTGCATAATCAGATCACACAAGTAATGAACTTTGTATTATAACACTCCTTTTCAACCAACAAACAATAACTAATGGAAGTAATTTTACAACTTGTCAGAGCAAATTGCAACGCATACAGCAAACAGACTGATCAGTCTCCGCCCCAGCATAGAACCATCGCAGCCAGGTAATGAAACTGTATCACATCCCCTCGTCTCACACCCCTCAACCCATCCCCTATTCAGCCTCCATTTCTCCCACCCCACTACCTCGCGATGGATAAGTGGGACAGTCGCAGCGTCTCAGCACTTGATGGCAACGACAAAATACGGTTTTATATCAAGCGAAATAGGGAGTGGTGGAGGGGAAATGAAGGGAAGTTCAGGATTACGAGGGAAATACGCCACAACTAACTCCACAAATACCAAATAACCAAATAACTCCACAAATAAATATCTCTCAAATTTTAAAACACTCGTTACAAGACACGCTCTCGATGCAAAACTCCGTACAACAGCTCGTATCACTCCCATCAAAACTGGTTGGGAAGCGCCAGCGCACCCCCTCCCCCCGCTGAAACTCCGCAACCAAACTCCTCTCACGTTTTAAAAAACCTGAGATGATGCTCTACATGCTCAATCTCCACACTCCCCCTCATCTCCCCCTCATCTCGCACTCGTTGACTCCTTCGACCAATCGACGGGACCGACCCTGACCACACGGGGTGAGACCACACGACACCATGCCAGACTAGCTGTGCCCCTAGGGGGGGGGGCCGAGGGGTATCCAGAGGGGTACAGCCGCAGGTACTCCTCGACCCCATGACGGGGTGTCTCGGACATCAGACCATGCAGCCGAATCTTATATTTTGCACGTACCACGCAGCGGCAGCAGAGCGGGGTACATCAGCAAAAGAGCTGCTGCTGCTCACTACCACCGACCACTGACCACCGCCGCCGTCGTCGCCACCACCGCTAGTCTCACCACACTAGGCGGTGACCTTGGCGGCGGCCAGGACCTGGCGGCCATAAAGATGCGCATAGGGTGAAGGGGAGGGAAAGCGTGAGAGAGACGAGAGGAGGGGAGGGGAGGGTGTGGGGTGTGGGGTGTATGAGTTCAGAAAGGGAAGACCTTCCGGGGATTTGGGGGTATATTTAGAGCTAATGGGAATGTGTGTTTTGAACACTAGATAGAGTAGTAATGCGTCGAAGTGAAGTGTGTGTGTATGGCATTGTTGTGACGATATAGTACTTGAGCGGGGGGAGGTCTGGAGATGCACAGCACCATTCAGTGGTGGCTAGGACAGACAGACAGACAGACAGACGGAAAGAGACGGGAGTTGCTTTGGATCAAGTATAATAATCGCTGTTGAGGTCGATAGACGGACAGACAGACAGACAGACAGACAGAGAGAACACCGTGCACACGACACCACGTTGTATGTTGAGAGACACCACGGAGAAGGACGGAGGTGCAGCAACGGTGCAGAACAACAAAACGAATTAACATGTTGGGGTCACTCATACAACATTTCCGCACCTTAAGCGCCTCATCGACGTGCTGCTCCACGTTGAATTGGTCGTTGAAGGACAGCACGCAGCGACCGGACACGTCGATGACATACGTCTGGCGGCCCGGCAGGAGGCCCAGGAGGTCCGCCTTGATGCCGAAGGTCTGGTGGGGTTGGGCACCACCGCGGGAGGGGGAGGGGGAGGAGGAGGAGGAGGAGGAGGAGGAGGAGGAGCGAGGTGAGGGAGGGGGCGCGGGAGGAGGGGAGGGAGGGGGGGCAGGCGGGAGGAGGACGCGGGGGAAAAGGTAGGCGGTAAAGTAGAGACAGAGTGCATTTTTTGTTTTTTTTGTGTCTGTGCGTATGTGTAACCTATCGACCTATATGTAAATGTACGTGTGTATGCGTGTTTTAGGTGTGTATTATGTATGTGTGTGCGTGTGTTTGTTAACTACCGATCCTGCTGATGCGAATATCCAGGGTTATGGTGCTTTGCGACTTCCTCGCCTTGTCGGTGTCGGGCAACGGGAGCGAGTCTGTGTGTTCTTGTGTGTGTTTGTTACGTACCGATCCGGGCCTGGTGGCAGTGGCCAGGTCCACCTAACTGTATACCCCAACGGGAACGACCGCCGAAGCACTCTCCTCCTTCTGGGGGGAGGAGAGGGGCGTGAGGGGCCACTATCCCCTCCTGCTCGCCCGAGGGCGCGCGACACACTCTGTGTCTCTACCTCACTCTGTGTCTCTACCTCACTCTGTGTCTCTACCTCACTCTGTGTCTCTACCTCACTCTGTGTCTCTACCTCACTCTGTGTCTCTACCTCACTAATCGATGATGAAAGAGCGCACGGTGGCTACGAAGGCCCGCTCACAACCAACCCCCCTCAGCGCGCGCTGCGGCACCGTTCTGCCCCCCAGGCAGCCTTTGCACCATTTGTACCCGGGGTGCGGCTACCCGCCCCGGGTGAATCACCTTACATCACCTTGAGGTGCCCTTCTCCGTGATGTGGGGCAGCCTTGTGTCTGTATGTGCGTGTATGTGTGTGTGTGTGTGTGTGCTGTGCGTGTGTCTGTGTGCGTGTGTGTGCGTGTGTGTGTGTGAGAGAGAGAGAGAGAGTGCACGTGTAACCCCACCTTGCGCAGAATGGCGTTCTGGTCAGTCAGCAGAGGGTACGGCAGGTTGTTGGCCTTGGCGAAGGCGGCGTTCTCCTCCGGGGCGTCAGAGGAAATGCCGTACACGGCCGCACCCGCCTGAGTGAAGCGGCTGTACTCGTCCCGGAAGCGGCAGGCCTGCAAAACATCAGGAGGGGGGGCAGGGGGAAAAAGAGAACACAAGGGGAGAGAAACGGACACCAATTACTGCGAATCCACAAAAATTCAGAAAAGGAAATGAAACGTTGCTGTTGTGTTGTCGTAACGTTGCTCTTGCTGTACTTGTCGTTGTGTTGCTGTTGTTTGCTCTGCTGCTGTTACTGAAGGTTGTCAGTGCAGGTCCTTCTTGTGATGTGCTGCTGGACGTCAGTGACTCTCAAGGTATAGGAGCTCTTAAACCTTATCTCGCTGCAAAAAGCAACTCGTGCACGTAAGAATGGATGCCGTACAATTGTCGTACCTCCTTGGTGCAGCCGGGGGTTGCGGCCTTGGGGTAGAAGAAGAGCACGACGGGTTGCTTCCCCTTGAAGGATGAGAGCGACACAGAGCCGCCCTGGCTGCTCCGCAGGACCCTGACGGGTGGGGGTGGGGGTGGGGAGGATAGGGAAGAGCTTGAGGAGGGGGCAGTTGATCGAACACGAGGAAGCGTTTGCGGGCCGCGAGGAGAGGGGGAAAAGAAGTGGTAGCATAGATACACGGGGTGTCCTAGACCTTAAGAAACCAAGGGAGTTGCAATGTGACTGAGGGCAGCAAAAGAAACACCAGGCAAACGTAGACATTTCGAATGTTGCCGAATATACCGACCAAGGCCGGGGTCGAAGGTCCCGAACTGGGTAAAGGGAAGGAACATATACGATACTGCCACAGTGCGAACATCAATATGATTAATTGCTTGTTTGCAAGGGTAAGCATGACCCGCAGAGAACGGTAGGGCACAAGGCACGGCAATCCTACCACGCACCTGTAGTAGTCAGGGTAGTTCTCCATCTTATCACCAACCTTCAGCTCGGCCTGCCAAAACAATGTACACAGTGCCGATGCCCGTTCGGTGTTACCCAGATTATACATTCCTTCCGCTAGGACAGAGCACGGTATATTTCGTGAATGAGCAATCTCATTGCTCATAAAGTGGAGGAGATCTCTTACAGCGCAAACGCATGTTGCAAGAGCGCAGCACGAGATGAGTCGCGAGAGCAAATTAGACAAAAGGCACCTGTAAATAACTATATTAATACAACTGTTTCACCTTAACAAGCACAACGGCGGACCGCTGCACGCGCGGGGCAGCGCGGACCGTTGGAGCGCGAGCCACTGGCCGGGCAATTGGGGCCTTCAGCGTTTGCATTTTTCCTAATTCAAGAAATGGAGCCAGATGTCAAATCCCTTTGCAGTTTCTTTTGCAAGTATAGCGCTCAAATCGCAGTTGACGAGTAGAAGGTTTCAGACCTTACGTCGAGATAAGGCCTATTTGACCTTTTTTGTCAACTTGCAGCTGAGGAACGCACCATCCTCAAACCAAGCAGCTCAGTTTTCGAGGCTTTACTCTATCTCTCGTATAAATAAAAATAATTGGGAATTGTCGCTAAATTTTCCGATGGAAGCCCTCCCATCGTTGGGAAGCGTAAGGCCTTCATCTGTCCGTCCACCGGATCGCAGGCCCTATCATAACCCCACGCAAATTCCTCTAGGATAATGTTCCGAGACATCAACTCGATGACCAATCACATGCATGACCCGCAACTAACCCAGAAGTATGAATTCCCTGATACTTAATTCCTGTGTGTCCGCGGCGCCCAAACGCTGCTAAGTGTGAGGCCCTGCTTGCCCCCGCTTTCATGCTGCCGGCAAGATGAAAGGAGAAACACTCGTGGGGGCCCCCCGATGCCAAAGGGTTGGGCGTCCCCTGCGTCACTATCACTCCACCTTTCCGTCCACCTTTCCCTACCCTGCTCAAAACCCAGGGCGAGCACAGGACCGTGTTTTCCCCCATATCCACCGCAATCCTTCAAGCATGTTTGCAGAGGTATCAGTTCCCATCTGGGGCGCTCATTGCATATGGGGCTGTCGACCCGACCCGATCCGACCCGACCTGACCCGACCCCATCCGACCTGTGGGTCGCACCACTCACTTCAGTGTCGCCTTTGTGGCCTATTGACGATGCGAAAGTTTCAACCTGGCCCGACCCCACCCACGTGGGTCGCCTATGCACCTTTTGTCGTTTTAAATTTTGAATTCCTGGCTGTTGCAGCAGCGGCAGCAGACGACAGCGTTGGCAATAGTGACCGAAGGAGGAGGTGCACTCGCGCAGCATTCCTCCCCCTTTTCGGGCATCTTACGCCTTGTCGGAGGTGGCGATGCCGCGGGAGGTCCCTCCGGCAGCTCCTCCATGAGCCCGCCATTGCCATGGGCGCTACTGCCGGTACCAGTGCGCGGCCGTAGCTGCACTACGGTGGGACCCCGCGGAGCCCCATTGCCCTGCATATTGACGCTGTTGTGCTTCAGGCGGCTGCGCGCCATTTTCTCCGGCTAGGGGAGGGATGCCTGTCAGACAGGTC
>NW_003307589.1:97464-134878 GCF_000143455.1 Volvox carteri f. nagariensis | reverse complement strand
CGACCTGTCCGACAGGCCACTGCGTGCACGGTGCACCGAGCTTTGGCCTGCTGCTCCTTCGGCAGCACATCCAGGCTCGGCATTCGGTATGGGCCGTGCGCTTCATCATAGCTGCCCTCAGGCTATCTAACGCGCCATGTGGGTCAGGGAGGGGGTGGAGCTGCAGGAACCGCGGGCGGTACCGGGGGGACGGGAGGGCAGAAGGTGGTCTCCATCCCTGGGTCCGGACGCTCTCTGCCTATATGCTGCTCACCGACCCCGCCTTCCAACCGTGGGCCTTGACGACCGCCAGCCAAGCCGGGCCCCGACTCGGCGGAAGCGATCTACCCACGGATATCAGCCGGATTGTGGGCGCCCTGGGACACCTACCACCGCTCCGGGATACCGAGACCACCCCCCTGGGCAACCGCGTTGTGGGGTAACCCGTTGCTCCCCAATACCGGCGAGGCAGACCCAGACAGCTTGAACCGCCGCCCGGGCCTGGGGCGTAGGGGGAAGTAGGGGCTGCGCTACCGTACGTCCCGACACTGCGCCACAGCAACGGTAGCCGCCATGGTAATTGAGGGTGAAAAAGGGGGATGGCGCGGCTGACAACGCCCAGGCGCTGGAATGGGTCATGGCTGCGTGGGAGGCTTTGCCCTTCACGCCCCTCTCCTCCCCCCAGAAGGAGGAGAGTGCTTCGGCGGTCGTTCCCGTTGGGGTATACAGTTAGGTGGACGTGGCCACTGCCACCAGGCCCGGATCGGTATGTAACAAACACAAGCACACACACCGCTTCACGTCATTGAGCAATGCCCGACACCGACAAGGCGAGGAACGTGACTGCTGCTGTGACAGTGAGAGTTATGGCTTTCCCCGCTGCTGTAGCTGTGATGCCCCGCTGTTCCATGAAATAGAAGGGGTCCCAGGAGTTAGCCCGCGCGTGACGCCGCAGGGCAGGGCGGCCCCGCAAGGGCAGGCTGGGTCCCAGACCGGGGAGGGGACGGGTTGCTGAACCGACGCCAGCCCGGGGGTGAAGGCGTTTGGAGACCGGGCGATGGGGCTGCTGCTGGCGCGTATGTGTATGTGCTGTCAAGGGTGAGCTTGAAGCAGGGTGCTGGGGCGCGTGGGCCAGTGCCCTACCCTAACCCCGCTTGTAACCACCCGCACGGCTTTCCCCCAACAGGGAGAGGGCGTAGGGCGGAGAGGGCGTCTTTTGATGAAGGGAGACGAGTGCGGGAGGGGGAATACTCACGACTCTTGGCCCTGATGCTGTTAATGTTGTCCATTCACTACCCGCTGTGCTAGTCGACGAGAGCGGGGTTCAGTGAAGCTGAGGCACATACGTACAGAAGTACATCAAAACACACACGCTGTCCTGCCTGCCACCTCAGACTTAAATTCGCGGCTCAGTTACATACTTAAGAGAACACACCCTACACGCACGCGCCATAGCGCTGGTCGGCATGTTACCATCATCATGGCTTCCTCTCGCCACCTTACCACCACCGTCGCAACTTATCACATGTTCCATCTTTACGGCTCAGTTCAACACATACACACACACACAAACAATCTTAAGAAACAGCTCAAACACCACCTCTCCAACCCCACCATTGCACTTCCCCAAATCTACCCAACACACAACAATGATATCGCCAACGGACCTCCACATTCCGCTCTTTCTAGAAAGTACCACAGAGTCTGCTCCTCCCTATCCTAGCATCTAAAGTCCCGCCCCCATCCGCGTTGGACCTGTTTCCTGAATGTAGCTTAGTACTGGTTCGGTGGTCTTGTATGTACTTCACACTAACAATAACCTCCGCCCCCGCCTCCCTGAACACCGTCCACCGCCCTCCGGCCCCACCAAACCCCCACACCACCTTGGCCCATCGGCTAATGTTCCTCCCCTCCCCACAATGCCCCCCCACTCAACTAATGAATAAATCAAACACTCTCCTATGCACCCCCTGCTGCTATCCCATCCACCAGAGCCCCAATCCTGTACCACCACCACCACCACCACCACCAATTCCAAAGCCTAAAGTGGTGTCACCATCCCCTCCCGACCCGCCGCATGCCCCCTCCCCAGCTCTTTTTTTTAAGTTTTCTTCTCTCTTTAATTCTCTCTCCCTCTCCACACCTTTTTCCCACGTCACGCCGCTCGCGGCCCGCTGCCCGCCAGCCGTCCCGCCAGGTACCACTGCGTCGGCAGGAACACGAACTGCACTGTGCTCACCACAATCACCCCCAACCCGATGAACACAGTGGCCACGATGGTCCCAGCGAAGGAGGTGATGCCCAGCAGCTCCCCCAGCCAGGGGGCCAGCAGGAGGGACACGACGAGGAAGGCGGCAGAGGCGGCGGTCTCCAGAAGCGGCAGGGGAGGAGCGCTGTGGAGCTGCATGTATGTATGTATGTATGTTGCGGGGGGTCGAAGGGAGGGGGAAAGTGAGGAGGGATGGGGGGAAAAGATGGGGGGAAAAGATGGGGGGAAAAGACGAACCACGAGCGAGTGAAGCTGCTGTCAAGGAAAGAGAAGCAGAACTGGATGGGGGGAGAGAACTGGTCGATATGTCCAGGCGTGTTTGGTGTGTTGTGTATGTGCCTGACAGAGGGATTGTGAGGGGCTGGGCGGGGTTCGGTTATGTGAAGGGGGGATGGTATCAGATGCGGATTGGTGGAGAGGCAACGTGGTGGGAAGTGCCGGGAGTTGCAGTGGACGACGTTGAGGGGTGGAAGCCGTTGAGGGAGCCTTATCTTGTCCAAAGAGGTTACGAAGTACAGTATACCGGTACACCACCTAAATCCACTTCAAGCGCGTCTACTAACTGAACCTCCTTAACAGCCCCAACTCTTGACTTCAGCCGTTCAGAAACTTTCCAGGGCGGATTCACCCCATTGTCCAATCCACCCGCTAGCCCAATCAATTCTTTGGACGGTAATACCTTGAACTTTTGCACCCGACCCCTTTCCCCCACGCCGCCCATCCCACCTTGGGCACCTGCAATGCGGCGATGTGCCCCGCACGACGGCCCCACCGGTAGCACGTGCGCAAGTAACTGCCGTACGTAAGGCCCAAAAGCATGAAACCCCACTCGTAACTCAGGATCCAGCCGTACACTGGTTCTACCTGCGCGATGTGCGTGTGTGGGGGGCGGGGGAGGAGTTGGGGGAGGGGGAGGAGTGTGTACGACGGCCGGGATGAAGGGTAGCTGCAGACTGTGTGTGTATTGTGGGCGGAGGCCCACACGATTACAGGGGCTATGGAGCGGTAAGGGGGTGAAGGTCCTGTGTGTGTGTGTGTGTGTGTGTGTGCAGGTGTATGAGGGTGTGGGTTGGACAGTTGCAAGCACGGGTGTGTCGTACTTGCTTGTCCGGACGTACAGGTTTGCATGTCTGTATGTTCCTGTGTGCCGCCGATGCTTATAAAAGCCGACGTGGTTTGCACGTGTATGGCATGTGTGCTTCTGAACCACGTGTGCACTCCTGCGTCTTGCGTATGCATGTATGTATGTATGTTTGTACGCATGCGCAATACGACCACGGAGTCCACAGACGCATGAAGCGGGGCCCCCTGTTCATCACATCCACCGGAATATCCACCAGAGGCCACCGACGATATCCCCCGATAGCTCCCCAACCTCCTTCTCTCCTATCCTCCTCCAGTTGCTCCCTCCCCTTCGTCCGCTTCATCTCTGTATGAACCCAGGTTAGCTTGCGCCAAGTGCACAACCCCTCACAGCTCCGAAACCCCAAAACACACCTGCTACCGCCCAACTGCCACTTACACTTGCCTACCTACCTATCCAGCAAAATCACCTTACCAGGGTCTAGGCCCCCAGCTGCACGCATCCAGCCGCCAACCCGCACCCACCTCCGATGGCACTATAAGGATTGTCGTGATCACGGCTACTAAGACACAGCCGTAACCCGCCGCCAGCGATCCCGCCATAAAATACTTGGGGAACACCTCCATGCCCCCGCCAGCTGCGCCACCGCCGCCGCCGCCGCAACCCCCGCCGCCACCGCAACCTCCGCCGCCGCCAGCGGCGCTGCTCCCCAACATCCGCAGTACAGTGTCGGTCCCGGCACCGCCGAGTGACAGCGCCCCTACCCCCGCCCCCGTCGCCACGGCCGATCCGCCGCCGCCGCACCCACCGCCGCCGCAGCCGGGCCCGCCGGAGGTGCGGCGGCATCGCACCACCAAATGCGACACTGCTGGCAGCGCAGTGGTTGCCGCATGCAGGAGGGCGGGTGCTAGGACCGACCAGTGGATGCAGATTGCGGTGAGGACGACGGCCCAGGGCAGCAACACCATCCATCTCTCCGCAAAGAGCTGTCGGTGGGTGCGGCCGCCGCTCAGGCCCCGCGAGTCAGCTCGCAGCCGGTTGCGGTAGGCCTGGTGGTGGTGTTAGGCGGGGGTTGTGTTGAAATGGGTTGTGTTATTGTGTTAAATCGGGTTATGTTGGGTTGTATTATTAGGTTGGGGCTGTTGCGGTTGGTTGGGTAAGTAAGTGAACGCAGCTGGGTGAGTGAGAGGTGATGTTCAGGTGAGGATGAGGTCTCGTCCCGAAGGCTTTTCTTGGTCTTTTGAACACCGCGCAGACCCCCGCGCAAACAACCTGGCGAATCCAGCCGAACCCACACCGCTCCTCCTCCACTCTCCCCCTCTCCCCGCACCGTGAAGGGATCCAACCCCCCATCTGTAAACCGCCGTAACACAAACTTGCTCCCAGAGCATCTGGCAGAGCATCAACGGGTGTGCTGCCCTCGCGTCACTCACGCGAGGCCCCTGCCGTACCCAACCACCAACGCCACCACCCAACTGCCTGTGCACATCTAGCCCTGTTGCTGTACTTCCTCAGCCGCCAGCTCTTCCCTGTCCCACACCACCCCTCATTCTAGCCGCCTATCGCCAAACTGCACTCAACCACTCCTGCGGCCTCCCACCAGCCCCATAGCACACACACACACACATACAGATGCACACAGACTTACTGCTATTTCTTTCGGTACATCCACCCCTGAGTGCCCTATTTCCAGTTCTTGCTTCTTCCAGCTCAAAAACACACGAGAAACACACGCCGCCCCTTCGGAACACACACACGCACATACATACAGATACACACACACCTGCCATGCGGGGTTCTCCCGCACCAGCCACCCCGACCACCACACCCAGGGCTTAAAGGGGCCCAGCGTGTAGTGTATGACGTACAAGGAGGACCGCGGCAGCATCCAGCGGTTGCTGCCCACCACGTAGAGACCGATGTCCGCGTTGAAGGTGGTGGGAAGCCGCATGTACTGATGATGCGCAGTATATGTATGTATGCATGTGTGTATGCGCGGTGAAACATTCCACATCCAGTCGTGGATGGTGCCAGAAAGGGACGGGAGCGAGCAGAAGAAGGGAGGGTGGGGTGCTTGTGAGAGACAGATGGGAAGCAAAGACGTTGCGGCGGGAATTAGAGGGAGCGGCAGTAGCAGCAGAAGCCTGACCTGCTGCTGCTGCTGCTGTACCGGCTGTAGTGCTGACTTGGAATCCATGTCGGCAGCCGCCTGGTATGGGGCATCATTCATCACATCACATCACACCACATCATATCGTGTATCGCCGGTGTGCGTCACTTGCCACATGTCACACCATGTAACCATGCTAAAATCCTTCATGCACCGCGTCGTACATAGCCCCATCATGTTTACCAGCGTTTTCAGGGCTTCTTCAATGTGTTGCTATGCCGATATGAAGGGAGGTTGTTGGCTAGGAGAGGAGTCTGAAATTGCGACAGCTATTGCGGGATACATGTGCTGGGGGCGTGAGGAGGTGCCGTGATGGCGGTGGCCATGGTAGGCAGGAATACAATTAGTGAGGGGAGGGAAGCAACAGTAACGTAAAAACATAATATGATTAATATATATGTATATATATGTATTATAATCTTAAATAGTAAAGGACGAAAACCCCGGGAAGTATTTTTCAGGGAGGCACGACCGTCAATCTGTGGTAGAGCCCCTACACAGCGCCCCCAGGTCCCACAAGGCGAGAAAGTGCACCAGGAAAGGTTGCCGCTGCAGTGGCTATCCAGTGGCTATCCCCGGGGAAGTGCAATATCATATAATATATTTGGACCACGGGACCTCATAAACCACAACCGACACCACAGCAACAGTATTCGTTTAACATGAATGCAACCGTCTCTGCAACAGCATCCTTCATTGGCTACAGCACAACCATGACCAACTGACGTACATTGACGGAACGTACTTTGTACTGGTCGGGTGTGTACGGCGTCTCGGGGTCGAATAGAGGCGAGTGTGCGAAGCTCGGAAAGTAAGAATTGAGGAAGCCTTGATCCCCTCTGAGGCGCGGGTGGTGGTGGTGGTGGTGAGGTAGGAGGGAGGGAGCGGGGGAAAAGGGATGGGACGAGTTGGGTTGGATTGGGGGATTAGTCTGAGGGATTGGAAATGAAATGAAAATGCTCGTTTTCTGCTTCAACATTCCCCGTGCGACATCGCCAGAGCACATGGGGCCTTCCTGTCACCTATCCCCGTCCGTGTTACTCGCTTTCTCTCCCTCCCGCCCTTCCTGCGTTTCTACCCCTTTCCCCCGGGCACCGGGCACCTTTCTCCAAGAGTGCTTCTGGCCAGCTTCCACCTCCCCACCCCTTCCTCTTTCTCCTCCTCCCCTTCGCACGCCCAATATCACACACTCATTCCTTTCCGCGAGTACCCTCCCCCCAACCACAACCCTCCTCTCTCTTTCCTCTGTATCGTATTGTGTGAAATGCCGCTGACCGGGTTCACCCACACATCCCTTTCCAGAACGTTCGTACACTTCTGTACATATTCCCAACAGACATTCGTACCCTGTGTACGACGGCATGCTCCGCATCTTTGCCATCATGTCATCGTACATCTCCAGGGAAGGCACCAGGCTCATGACGCCCGTGTTGAATCGCTCGCTGTGCCGCAGGGCGGCACAGAAGCCCGGACACTTGAATATGACGTCCATGTTGCGAATCACCAGCACATCAGCATCCAAGAACACGACTGTGACGAGAAAGGGGGTTGGGGATCGAGGAAGGATGAGGAAGGATGGCAGGAGGGGTGGGGATCGAGGAAGGAAGGCAGGAGGGGCAGGGGGTAGGGGAGCTGCGGGTGTGTAAGAAGGACTGGAACCGCGTCGGCGGCCATAAACACATTGGGGCGAGTCGGAGGGATGAGGTGACCTTACCAAATGGGGCAATACGGACTAAGAAAGCTACCGACTTGCGGGGCGCGGAGGTACAAGTGAATGCAGGGACGGAGATGGGGTTTTAGACACACAAGACACAAACACACATGCACACACGAAGACACGTCGGACCGGGCCAACCTCCTTTTTCCCAGGTGGGCAAACGCGCCAGGTGGGATGCGCGAGTGGAACCGCATCCCCGCGTCCCCCAGCCATGCTGCATTCGCCCCCTCCCCACCATCTCCAACCCGCGCCCTCCATTCCCGCTTTCCTCCCCCCACGCTCTTCACATACGAGCAATCGCTCTGCAAAGCCCCCCATCACCCACAGGGACCCCATCACCCACAGGGACCCCATCACCCACTTTTCTTGTATTCGGTCATCTGAAATATGTACAGCTTGGTGTACACGTACGCGAACCTCGGCGGGAAGCCCGTGGGTTGCGGCCCTGTCCCCGGGTTCTTGACGGGGGCCACATGCACCACCCGCCAGCCATCAGCCGCCAGGGTGAGCTCAGAGCTGGCCTTCAGGGAGCCCGTGGTCAGCGCCACCATATCACTGCGGTAAGGCAGGCGGGGAGAAGGGGGGGCTTAGGGAAGGAGAGGGCACGGGAAATTTGTGGTTTGAGCTTTGGGGGCCGAAGGAGAGGCATAACATAGATGCAACTGGCGGAAGTCCTCGACAGAGTTCGGGCGCTGGAGACAGAGACGGTGGAAAAGAGCCTGTGCGTCACTGCGATGTGTATGCGGGTCTGGAGTGTTTGGTTCAGAGATGTGAGGAGCGTGGTATGTGGGAGAGGTGAAATTTGAGGCGGTGTAGTAGGACGATAGGCTGCGCTCGGCAACCATCCCCTCGAGTCTTTATTCCATGATGTAAAGCTCCTGGCCGGTTACGGCATGGCACGCTGCGAGAGGCTGGTCGTTGTGGCCATACCGAACACATAACGGCGAACGCCTCTGCCGCCCTTAGACTAGCGTGGCGCGCTAGACTTGAACCTAAGGCTGCACACGTCCTTCAATAGATATCCGCAACTGAATCGCGCTGTCGCTATAATGCCGAGGCGCAGCTGTCTCTGTAGCCCGCGCAATTTCGCAGGGGCAACGTACCGTGTCGTGCCAGATTCCCTTAGAGATTGCCCAAGCACCCGGGCAGCTAGGACGAAGTCTTCTCCATAAACAAGTGTCGCGTACGCCTCCGAAGACCTTGCAGGGGTCGTTTTGATAGAAGTCGTCGCCGCCTCGGACGCAAGGGACGCAACAAGTATTCCTATGACTGAAGCTGTCAAACCTAACATTTTTCCAAGTGGCTCGACACAGCTGTTACTATGAGTGTACCCTAAAGTGCTCGCATAACAAAAGCGTGGTACAAAGATGAGTTTTCTTATGCTTTTGCATTTTAAAAAATCCCTTCACAGTAACACAGGTCAGCGTTCGTATTAAAGGTAATATTCAAAGTTGATGCGTCGACGTTTTCGCTGAGCTTCTTGATACTTTCAAATTGTACTGTACGGCACGACAACCAGGAGAAAAAATGAGTTCTCGATAGTGGCGATCCATGCACTTACGCAGCTGATAATAAAGCACACTTTACGCGGCATCAGAGATCTTACAGCAATGTTGCTTCGCTTGCTAGGACACAGCCACGGTGGAAGCCACAGCAATTCAGCTCTTGCCACCGGCAATCCTCTTCTGTAATGCGGTCTAGCCGATCATTCACCTTCCTTCCAAACTGGTGCGCTTGCCGCGGTGCCCTGGTTTCAGCACATCAACAGTATCAAGGTAAGGGTACTGCATACCTACGTACAGGGCATTGACCAGGTACTATCAGGCAGTCTCGTGTCTTAGGGTTGGGTCACGACAGGGAGATGCGGGCAGGGGGTCAAGTTACACTTGGTAGATGCGTTCGGTCGATGACCGAGGGTTACCCGAGGATGCGAACATTTCACCCTTGCTGCATTCCTCCTCTCCAAGGAGCATCGTCCACGCATCCAGCACGACCTACCTGCTAACCTGACTGTACAGCCTGAGCGGCTGATTGGAAGGGGAAGGACGGACCCAAGGAGCAGCCGCGGCACAGATTGCATGCATGTACGCATGCTATACAGAACGGATGGGCACGCAGACAGACAGACGGACGAGCCGAAGCAGACAGATAAGCTGGTACACAAACAGACGGACAAGGATATAGACAGAGAAAGTGAACGGATAAACTGGCGAACGGTGTAAGACGAGTTGCCACACTCTTCCCAACCCTTCCACGAGCACTGTATATAACATCGGAAAAACCGACCCGCCGCTCTTCCGTACGTTTCCTTTGTGAACTCACGACCAGAGACCCGAGACTAACGATCCACAAATCTACGACGCAACACAGCCAGCACTCTTATGTTTATAACAGCAGGGCAAATCGATTTAGCTCACTGCTCACACGTAGATCCGGCAGATTCCGTTGGATGCCGGTGGTGGGTGCGGAACCTGAGCGATCCACTGAGAAGTTGACTAGGGTGAGAGGATGAAGGTGCCCCGAAATACCGGGGAAGGCAGGTTCTGCCGGGTAGCGGCCGCAGGGTGAAGATATGACCCCCCTGCCCCACACATACATACGTACATAACGTATAATAAGTGTGTTGTACAGTGTTGCATAATAACCTTGCTTGGTTGACAGGGCTCTCAATCCATCTGCTGGCGCTTGTTCGTCATGATTTTGATTAAGAACTGCGCGGTAAGAAAGATACTTAACGTCGGTGCACGGATGCATGGGACGGGTAGGTGTGGAGGAAGCCGCACGTGGGCATACGACAATTGTACGGACGTCAATTTAAAGATGGAAAGTAACAACACTTGTTGCTTGTAGGCACTACAACACCTGATGCATATACATACACATATCAGTATACATCACATATGCTAAGGCGCAGTTTGTGTCCCTGCAAAATTCCAGGTTCATTCTTGACAAAGCGTGGGACGTAAATCCCGCCAGCAAGGCGCATATACTCTCCCATGCCAATCGATCGGAGTTAGACCCGAGTTTAGTGACCTGCTATCGATATAGATATCCATGTGTGGAATTAACGCTGTCGACGACCCCAAACATTCCAGTGAATACTGCTGGAGGGGTGTGTGTGTGTGTGTGTGTGTGCCGTTCCACTCGATAAACTCAATCAAACACCTTTAAGGAAGTCGCGGCATGGTTGCAGAGAAGGATGAGGGTGTCCCGAACGTTCGATGTTAACAACCGGGAAAGGTGGCTAGGAACTGCCAGGCTAGTGGACAGGGGTGAAGCTACCTACAACCCTCTACTCTACACAACGAATCATCCATAAGTACACATTCGCACATCCTTTATACTATATATACTTTTTTATTACGCGCTTATTTCCACATATACACCAGTTTATTAAAATATAGACCGCAATCTGTATGTATATGGCAGCGGAGGGAGGAATACCACTACAGCTCTCATCATGCCCTGCCCACACTTAAGGCGTGCGGTGCGGGCAGCGCCGAAACCCATGCTTATATACATACGTGCGGCACGCAACACGATGAACACATATTGTATTAATAGATATAGGATGCATCTGTAACAAAACATACAACTTCGCACTGAGTCCTTTCCCTGCGTGAGCTCTTCACGTCGCCCCCATCACTCTCCTCATCTGCAGCACACCTTTCCCTGCGGCGCGTGCGTGGCGTATTTCCGTGTTAATAGCCAACCCAGCCGTTGCACCACAGAGGGCGGACTCGGATTTAGGAGGTGGCCCGAAGAAGCCGCGGCTCGGAGGTGGCCCTCAGGCAACAGGAGAGGGTGCATTCACTACTCTAGGGTGGACATAAAGAAGTCCGCGGAATAAACCGGAACGGTGACCGGTAACTCTTTCCGGGAACGCGAGATCATGATCTACATAACGTGCTCACTTGGTATTCCTTCTAAGCACGTTATGCCCCCCCAGTGGGCTGTCAGTATTGGTATTAATATGTTTCTATGTAATTGAGACACAGATCACTACGATGTATTCATATGTATGCATTCATGCAGTTGTTGAGAATCATCCGCAAGCAAATACTGCTCAGGAAGTTCCCTACAGAGGGTTGCAGAGATGGGGGATTGGGGGCAGGTACTGGTCAGGCGGGATGGGGAATAGGGTTGACGACGTCAGGATGGGATGTGGGGCCCAGGGCGAGGATTAGGGATTAGGCGTGCTACACTACTTTTGGGATGGGGATTGCTGTCGGGGGTGAGGATGGGGATGGGATCCCTGTCTGAGGGATGGGGATTGCAACCTTGACCAAGGAGGGGATTGGGAGCCCTGGCCAGGGATGGGGATGGGACCCTGGTCGACAGGACGGGGATTGCAGGCTTTCGCAAGTTTAGGATGAGCTCGCTGCCATAGGATTGGGAACACAGTTGGAGGATTAGAATTGGGTGTTCTGCTGTAAAATGAGGCTGCAGGTGCAGAATTGGGAATACTGACAGGACTGCAAAACAGGCCAAGGATGAATGGTTTAGTTGTCCATAGTTGCTTACATGGAAACTCAAATAAACACAAGGAAGTTCTGCTTGGAAGTCGCGTCCCATAGCAAACCAAACTCAAACACAAGGAAGTTCTGCTTATAAGTCGCGTCCCATAGCAAACCAAACTCAAACACAAGGAAGTTCTGCTTGGAAGTCGCGTCCCATAGCAAACCAAACTCAAACACAAGGAAGTTCTGCTTGCAAGTCGCGTCCCATAGCAAACCAAACTCAAACACAAGGAAGTCCTGCTTATAAGTCGCGTCCCATAGCAAACCAAACTCAAACACAAGGAAGTTCTGCTTGCAAGTCGCGTCCCATAGCAAACCAAACTCAAACACAAGGAAGTCCTGCTTATAAGTCGCGTCCCATAGCCAACCAAACTCAAACACACGGCCTTGGCCATCTCTTCATTAGTCCTGCGCCTTTTCTCCAGCCGTGGTGACGCATCCTCGCCCAACTCGTCAGCGGACTGCGCAGTCGGGGCACATGCTGCTTTTGCAAGCTTGAGGGCTTGGAGAGCTTTAAGGTTCGGGGCGAGGGCCCTCAGCGACTTGATTGCCACCTCGGAATCCGCATCCGCCAGCCGTGCGTTGACTTCGACCTCTGTGCCAGCAAGGAAGACAGAAAGCAGGCGGTGACAAAACAGCAAGTTTGCACCTTTCGTTCAAAACAAAACCGAATGGAGTTGGCGTCACAGGCAGCGGCTCATAAAGTCGGTAACATGCCAGGGTCCCAAACTTCCATTGGTATGGGCGTAGGCATCGACCTAAAACAAGACCCATTGCAAAGAGCGCAAGCGTCGGATAAAGTATACCCTGTAGTGGTTGGTCAGTCCTGGTCAGTCCTGTCCAGTCCTGTTCAGCAAGCGGTGAAACCAAATTAGGCTGAAGTGGTTCTTACCGCCAGCCACGGTCTTCACTGACGCCAAGTCCACCAAGCCTTCTTCAGACAATGTTTTGGCGATGGCGGCATCGGCCGACTGCCCGATGGGGTCCATCCCAAGCGTTTCCACGATGACTTCGGCCATGTCCCTGGCGAAGCCCAACCCCGTCAATTTTGCCAGCTTTTGACGCTTCTGCAGAAGGTTAACACCATTGGGAATAGAACAGGCATGGAACGCGACTTGGTGTAAATGTGAGAAAAGTGCACCATTGGTGCACCCTGCCAGTTCTTCAGTCAGACGCAGTCCAACCCCGTTCTTACCTTGTCCGGCCCATGCACATCCACATCCAGGGCACCATCGGGTGCCATTCTGGAAGAGATAACAAACGGTCGTCGGGCTGTTACTAGCTTGCGCTTAACAAGGTGGGCGTCTTCCAAGACGAAGTTTGGGACACTTTGAATAAGACCCGAACGAAATCTGTATGCAATCTGCAGACCCTACTGGGGGACAAGTCCGCAGGAGGCGTATCAACATGCAAGACGTTATCAACAGCAAGCCGGTTTGGGGGTCCAAGTACAGCCTGTCACGCTGACTAGTTGGACAAGGCTCTTCTGCGTGAAGGCAGAATGATTTCACCAGGAGAGCAGCAAGAATGAAGTCGCCACTGCGACCCAGTTGCACGACAGCACCACAGAACCAGCCTTAGAAGCTCTGGTCGCTTCGCTCCGTCGCATCTAAGCCAACAAGACGTTATCAACAGCAAGCCGCTTTGGGGGTCCTGGCTCAAAGTGAGGCCCACCCTGGAGTTAGTTGTTCAGCTTTCATGTACTTCCTCAAACAAACTGCTTCTCTAGTACTGTGATGTTTTATTGGTTATATTCATGCAAACTGAGCTGAAGTTGCAAGGCGCGAAGATGCTGGCCGCATCATGCCGCTGCGGCTGCGGTGCGGCACCGCATTCCCAAGCCAGTATGCACAACTCTGAGAAAATTTGCAGTCTTCATTGTTTTGTTGTGGCACAACTCCACGTATCTCTGCACATTAGTGCATAGGAGCAATTCTTGCGCAGATGTCCAAGTCGACTCAAAAGCATTCCAATTGGACTGTCTGGCTTGATGTAATGTTATCAGGTTGTTTGTCTTAGCGCTTTGGCGCACCCAACGTGGAATGTTGGCGCCGGACTGTGCAGCTGAACTCCTGCGCTATGGGTGAACCATGGTGCACCCGTTCCTTCGCCATCATCAGCACGTTCCCAGCCATGGTCATTTTGACAGAACACCCTTGTATGTTCTGCCATTCTAACCACAGCATTATAATTTGTTGTTGTGGCCGTCTATCGAACATAACAATCCTTCCTCCCTTAGGACGCGCTATTTGCACTAGCAGCCAGTGTGCAATTAGATACGTAGACCTCTGTGATGCGAGTTCTTCCTCAGTTGAGATCCGCTTCAACGAGCGTTTGTCGCTTCAGTCTGCTTCGGAACGAACACAGCCGGGCGGAATTTGACGCTAGAGGAAATAAGCCATAGAGCAAGAGAAAAACATCTCGCGGAAATAGAAAATAACCCTGGTCATTCCCCTGATTTACGCCTAAAGAGAAAGCCGATATTACAGCACCTGTGTAAACGTAAGGAGTAGGTTTGTAGCTGGCAAGGGATGGGGATGGGACCCTGGCTGACAGCTTTCGGATCTGAACACAGCTGCAGGATGGGGATGGCCCTGGTCGAAGGGATTGGGAAGGGACCCTGGCTGGCAGGATGAGGATTGGGGGAACACAGCTGCAGGATGGGATTGGAAACCCTGGCCATAGGATTGGGGATGGGACCCAGGCTGGCAGGATGGGAAACCTGTCTCAAGGGATGGGATTAGCACCGGGCCCCTAAGATGGGAGATGGGAGTCGGTCACCCCAGCCAGGATGGGGGGATGGCTGACCACTACCACCCCCCGGGATTGGGGGATTAGACCGTTTTTGCAACCCTCTGTTCCCTAACTGCTTTCGCGGACGTGGGTTCATTGATCTAAAGCTGCAGTGAATGTCCGCAGCGTACGGCAATTGTATACTACGTACTCGCAATACATAGATCGCTGTTGTTCCGTTTTTTTTCCATATATGTCAACTACTTGATGTTCAGCTCCGAAGTTCGCCCTTTTAGTCGGCATCAAGGGAGGGAGCCCGTTCCGCGCAAAGAAATAATATAATAGTACGGCATGATACAAACTAACACAAACCATGGAATGGAAAAATCCGATAGCTGGCTAGTAGTGCTGCCGAAAATGGCTCGCAGAAAGGGCCTTAGCGTGTATGTGGAGCAAATAACTTAGGCATCAACCGTACTGCCCGCACGACACCGATAGGCAGGGACCATCTGGGGGCATTTACACCTCGAATAATAACATGGCAGTGTAGCAGTGTACGAATGAACGTCAGGCAGAAGCAAGTTTGCACCGGCCATTATAAGGCGCTTGCATACACACATGCATACATCCACACGGGACAATTTGCATCACAAATCTTTTGGGTCCTCCTGGGTCAGCACAAAACCCATCAGCTTCTAAACGACCTAAGTCGGCATGTATATAGATGGAGGTCTCTACACAACCACGAATTCAATGCGGCCGGCGATACACAAGGAGGGACACACAGCGACATCAACAGCAAGGTATTTCTGTCCAGGCGGCCGACGGCAAGACGAACGAAACGGAACACCCGCCAAGATCATCATCTCTAGGTATGTACTTCCAAATACAGATGACTGTTACTATTAGCCAGTCTCTGCTGTAAAAGGAACACTTACTCGGTGCCTGGCAGGAGGCGGGAGCCAGTCGAAAGCATTCTTTAAAATTTAGCACAAGAAAAAACACGCCGCAACAGCGTCGGGCCCGTACATCCTGCTCTGCCCAAGCAAGGCGCTTTCCATCCAAAGCATGGCGTGGAAAAAGGGTTTGGAACGCTAAATAAAAAAACATGCATGATCAATGTTTCCTATTTACTGTGTGCTGGTTAAACAGATAAACCTACACACAGATCTTTTACACCGGGTATGTAATTGTTGGGTCCACAGCATCGTGGAATATCCGTAGCAGTGCGTGGTGAATCACAACTAACCACAGTGCGTATCCAGTACTTGGTCTAGGTGCTAGGTGCTAGGTTAAATAACACGGCTGTACAGTTGTCGGGCGTCCGCACAATCATACTGTGTTACTACTATGCGCCATCAAGAGGCAAATATTACTGAACTGACCGAAGGCATACAAATACTTCACTGATACACAATTAGTAGTTATTTTCATATATTAACAGCGATCACACTCCTGGCAATATCAAGTGTTTAAACGTTAACTTGACGCAGCAGGGAACATAGAAATAACACCGCCTATGCTCCCTCAGACGAGTAAGCGGCTCTGCAGAGCTGAGGCCTGACTTATTCATGAACAAAGTGGATGGATCAAGCAAATCCTCCAAGGAAGATTACCGAGCACATCCTTTGACCCCTCGTCCTACCTCCTTTTTTGAACCAGTGAATGCATAGTTTAGTTTTGATGACAAAACAGTTTTGTTGCAGCCATGCGGCTGTGACATAAATTGTTACTCCGACCATGCATGGGGGCACGCAAGCGCCAGGGTCCTCCTCTCCCTTTCTCTTCCCCCCAAAAAAGCAGGCTCCTGCCGGTTGAATATATATATATATATAGGGTTTTAGGGTTTATATATATATATATATGTAGAAGCTGCCGTGAGGAAATACACATGATGGAAGATGCGGCAGCATCCTGCTCGCAGCAGCTACATACATACAGCATACAGCAAAAGCAGCCATGGTCAAAACTACTTAGCCAAAACATAAAACCAGCCAAGGCCATGTGCGACCAAAAGCTGCGACAGAAGTCCGGAGCCCGCAGCGGGACGGAGCTCCGAGACCGCCGCGGGTTGCGAGTCAGCAAAACTCCATAACTTTCATGGCTCCAGGGAAACGAGCGGGCACCTGCTCGCGGCGGCCCTGCTCGCGGCGAAAGGCCGGCAAGAAACAGACAGTACGAGGTGAATGAATACGCAAAAACCTAAATACGTGATTTTAGTGGCGTGATCTGTCTGTCTGTGAAATTCGTTCAAAAAAGTGCATTTCAGCGTCAAGAATATCGATACCGCGCGACGCTAGTCACGCCTAGCTCTCCGCGGGGCACAAAAAGCTTTGCTCTGGTCGGGAGGCACAACTGCAATTTGCGGTTTAAATTTTGGGGTTCGATTCCGGGGTAGGCCCCCGACAATGTCGGGAGCAAGAGATTATGGCTTAGCTGCTGGCAGTTGATGGACCGAGATTTGCACACTGGATTGATGGCGATTGCGGAACCCTCTTGTTTCTTCGGATGTTCGGGTGGCATGATGATGCGGGATTCTAGAAGGCAGGACCAACCGCCTTGGACTTGCAGTTCGTATGGCGTAGTACAGTGTGGTAATGGTGGATGGTGCTGTATGGTGTTCAATCCTGGATGCATGACAACTCAAAAATGTGCAAATGGCCCAGAAGCCTTCCAATCTGTCACAACAACAACAACAACAACAACAACAACAACCACAAAAAGATCACAACAAGAGGTTTCTCCGCTGACGCACGCAAATACGCAAATGCGAATTGAAAAAATGCACATACACGCAAATATATGCGCAAAGCAAACACGCAGACGGTGTGAGCAAGGAATTCCGAGGAGAGAATTCGTCCTTGGTAATTTTTAACGAGCGAGCAAGCGAGCTGGGAATGCTAGGTTAATTATTAGTGCGGCACCGGCACCTAGCAACATCCAGCGATAAGGGGGCTCCAAAGTCCCGCCGACGCCCCGCGATGGACAGAATGACAGGGTGGCTGGTAAGGAAACGCCTAGATGGCAAAAAATGGAAAGCGAGTAGGATGATGGATGCACCGACATGCGCCTCCCCCTTCATCACCGCCGCGCACCATTTTCAGCACCACACCTTGACGACACCGAAACCACCATCACCCGCCGCACAACAACCGCCACCACCAAACCACCGCCACGCCAGTACTGCAGCATGGAGACTCGTCGATGCAAGTGCATGGCCTTCTCCTGCCGTACAACACGCATGCCTGCAATGTCCACCGTACGACCTCCTAAGTGGCCCTCTCCTTCCTTCCCGTGCCCGGTCGACTCGTCACCCTGTAGAAGTAAAACCAGTAAAGCAGCCGTTGGGGGAGTCGTGCTTGCCAATGTGCTCTGGTTGCTGCTCTGCACGTCCCTTTGCCCTTCTTGCGCGTGATACGTGGTGTGTCCAAACACTTGTACGACAATTGTACGACAGAAGTAACACGGCCTGTCCAGGGAGTCTTCAGACAACTGCGAGAGAGAGAGAGAGACAGACAGACAGACGGAGAGGCGCAGCAGGCAGGCAAACAGCAGCTGCGTGCATGCTCTTCACATATGTCGTGCTCTTCAAGCTTTTAACAATGTCTCCGTCATCTCGACGAGCAAGTGTTTGCAGGTCAGTGTACGCCATCAACAACAGCAGTAAGTCCTATCGCCAGGCGCGAGCCCCAGAAAAATGCATCTGCGATGATTGCTGCAGCTGTTGCAGCCTGCAGCTACTGCGATGCTGCGGCACAGCCGCCCACTGCACACGTAAATCTGTAAGTATACGTCACGCCAAATAATGCAAAAAAGGCTAAAGCCAAAGCAGCGATTTCTCTCTCTTCCTCTGTCCTCCACTCACCACACCACGCACGCATGCAAATTTAGTTATGTCGAAAAGCGCGGTCCTTCGCGATCGTTCCGCACCACAAGCAACAATTACTTTAATAATCGCGGTCACCACAAGCACATTACAAAAATTTGCTGGAATTCCATAGCATTAGAATATTTGAGTCAACAATGCGAAATGTGTAGAAAAAACCAAGCATGGTTTTATGCTTCAAGTATAGTTTAGCATCGCGCGCGTGTGTGGCATGGCAATTTTTTATATCAGTGCTGCTTCACAAAATCGGCGCTCCCGGCCTAAGGAGTCATCTTTACGTAACAACATTAACCTCCGAAATGGTAGGGAATTGGCAACGCCTGAAACAGCAGGTGACATCAAACCGATGGCTATCCCTTTGCGCCCTCCGCTTCGTTCCTCCTCCTCTACTCCTTATCAATGATCCTCAATCCAAGTTCATCTTCACCCGAAAATCGTGTGCCGCATGGACTCTGTGCTTTTCAGCAGCTATACACTTTCAGGACTATATTTTACTATATTTAGCGCGACTGAACGCAATCTCACACATTCGCTCGACGGAAAAACAAACAGGACAGGCATGCCCTCAGCCTCCAGGAAAAACTAGGCGCGGGTGCCTAAACTACACTACCTCTGAGCCGCGGCAGGATTCTTTTGACCAGTCGTAACTTAAACGGCAAAAAGCTAAGACCCGCAATTTGGGAGTTTGCGCAGTTGCTCCTGAATCACAAACCACCATGTCGCTTGTAACTACTAACGAACGTAGTAACTAACCACTTGCGCAGCCAACACGGCCCGAACGATCGGCGTTAAAGCTGGCAATTTCAGAAGAGTGGCAACTACTATAATATCGCAATATGTTCTGTCCTTTCCGACCGCATCAGGCCTACCTGCAGGTCCCCAAACAGATCGGCAGGAAGAACTCAGCGCGGATCATTTCAAGCCACTAACCTCTTTATGTATCTTCCCTCGACTTAATAAATTCTCATATCAGTCTGCCTGTGTTCCATTCGCCTCCTCTCTCCTCCAGCAGTCATTTACCAACCATGACAAGACGTTGAATCGGCTTGTTCGAGAGCAGCAGTTCATCATGCATGCATCCGTCCTTCCTTCCTTCTCTCCGGCTGCATTCTCCAGATGCCCTCAAGTACGTGCGTTACGTGCAAGCAAGCACCTACTAAACACCCATACACCCATACATACACCCATACATACACACGTCCATACAGACGTACATACACACCTGCCCTTCTGTCGCGGGCGCCCCGCAAGGCCATGGACCTCCGACGCAGGCCCCCTGCTGTGTGTTTACCAGCAGCGGCAGCCGAGCCCCATGACGCTGCCGTGCGAGATCTCCAGTACGGCCATCCCATGTCGGAGATCGACGGCACTGCCACATCTCCACCGCCACCGCCGCCGTGTCAACCGCCGCTTCACTGATCGCAACACCGGCAGCGATACGGCGCCGACGGCAGAGCTGTCCGGTCCTCCGTCGCTGACAACAGCTGGCGCGGCTAAAGCAGCGGTGGCGGCATTGCTACCCAGGTACCCGCTGCCCCATCGCCGCCAAGGGCCAGGGCCACAAACCCCAAACCCTAGCACAGCGCTGGTGAAGGTTGGTTCGTCGTACGCATGGGGATATGGCATCGGCATCGGCATCGGCATCGCCAACGCAGTCGGTGGCGGCGGCGGCGGCGGTGGCGACGACGTTCGCGGCGGTATCCGTACCTGGCATGGACCCTCGTTGGCATTCCGACGACGACGACGACAACCCCCGCAGGGTATATTGCGGCCGCCGCCAGCACGCGAGTCGTCACCGTCATCGGCTCGCCCTCTTGGAGTCCGCCGCGGCAACGGCGGCTACTTTGCGGCGGCCGCTTTCGGTTTCGCCTGGGGGCCCGCGGCTGCGGCTGCGGCTACGGAGTAGCGGCCAGCACACGACCTGAGCAAAAGGGACGGATGATGAGTGAGGGAGGAGGAGGATGAGCGAAAATTCACTGCGGCGACTTCATAAATTCAAGCAGCTACGTCAAGCAGCAGCAGTTTCATTCAACAATTTAATGGCACGTCGCTGCCAACAAAGCTCGCTCCGGTGTAAAGTTTTATTCGTGTACCACCATAATACTGGATTCACATGCTACGTTACGTTGCGAAAACTTTTAGGTAAAAGTGGCTCTGAGAAAGTCACCCAGTTCACACGGGACATTACGACGACGTTGTATTCGTTGGCGCGAGCTGTGTCAAACCATCTCCATTTTATGTCTTTCAATGGCCAAAACTTCAGAACATCCCCTTAGAATTGCAAGATATATTTGAAGGGTGATTGGCAGCCCTGCCTACTGCAATCGCACTGCATCCCGCGCGAGCCGCGATGGCGTTTGCCCTAGGGGTCGCGCTGGATGAAATTTTTGATAATCTTGAAGATATGTTCAATGCTCAGTGGCAGAGATTGAGCGTGTGGGCCGACGCGGCGCGGCCCATGCCGCCGGAAGTGCGGCCGACTTGCCGTTTCGCGGGTGGCTTCAGCCCTGATACTACAATGGGTTACATATTGGCTATGTAAGCGGTCGTGAGCGGTCGAGCAACACGAGCGGCGTTGTCCTTGTTCATTTTTATAATATAAGGCAGCGGTGTGACTAGAAATTCAGTCGGAGTGCAAAGCGCGCACAATTTGTCAAGTATGTGGTCTTTATAAGCGATTGGGCTTGGCCGTTTGTTATAACTCGCGAAATTGGCGACGCATTTCAAGTAACGGTACGAGGGGTCAGCGTTTGACGAAATTGACCCCCCCCCCCTGGTCACTTTAGACTTTTCGTCCACTTTACCGGTAACGTACCGTTACCACGTCCGAACCGACCACTTTTTCCAAAAAGTTTCAACGTAACGTAGCATGTGAACTGGCTATAACCGCCATTTCCCTAACCACGGCTTCGAAGATCCATTATCACACACACAAAAAAACACACAAACACACACACAAACACACACACACGCAGCTTACCTCCTTCAGCTGCATTACGATGCCGCTCCCCAGTTCGCCGTTCTCGTGCTTGCCCTCCAGCAGCAGCAGCTCCTCAGCTCGGAGCCCTAGCGGCTCCCTCGTACGGCAACTCCACGGCACTGGCAGCTGCCCCATCGCAAGGGGCCAGCAGCCGCGACGGCTCCGCCGCCGCCGAATCCACCCCCAGTCGGATTACCGCACTGGTACTAAGGTACTTTTAAGAATATCGAGAATGATCAATCCGGTTGGTTACTAGGTAACATACCTGGCCCTCTGCCGCCGCTGCTGGCATTGGTTCCTGACCCAACGTTTCCAACGGTGTAACGGCGAGGCGGAGGCCACTCGGGTTGTTTGTCAGCAGCGGCAGAGGGGGGCTCTGCCATAGCCGCCAGTGGCCGCAGCGGCGGCGGCGGCGGCGGCGGCGTTTTTGCACGACGGCCACGACGACCGCCGCCGTCACGAGGCAGATGTAACCGCTCCGCGCCACCGTCGCGCGCAGCTGCACACCCCCGTGTTTGCCAGCCAAGCTTAAAAAACTAAGCCCGAGCGTCGTGTTGAAGGTCTTCGGGCGAGCAGTTTATTGCGCGGCGCTGCACCTGTCCGGTGGTGACGGCGTCGCCGCCACTGGCTCCGGGGTTCTCGTGCAGCACGGCGGCGGCAGTGCTGGCAGCGAACGTGGCGGACTTTCGGTATCGGCGCCGCCGCCGCCGCCGCCGCTGCCGCCGCCGCCGCATGAAATGGGGTTGGGTAGGTAGTCAGGAGGTGGGCAGGCCACGGTGCTGAAGCTCAAATCCATGGTCGCCGCGGCTGCGGCGTTTTTGGTGCAGCAGCAGCAGCATCTGCCGCCGTTTCCGCTCCCGCCTGCTCTTCGCTAAAATGAACCACCTTGCGCCGCTGTAACGCCAGCTGGCTTGCCCTGCAAGGTCGTCTCCAAGGGCGAGTCCTGCTCTACCAGATGCGTTACCTGTGGCTGCAGCTGCTGCTGCTGCTGCTGCGGCAGGCTGCTACAGCCGTGAAAGGTGCCGTACGGGCTGTGGCGGTAGCCCTCATAGCTCCGCACGTTAGCGCGGGCCTCGGCCTGAACGACCCTTGGGTCGCTGGCGCCGCAGTCGCTGCCGCCACCACTGCCACCGCTACGGCTCGCACCGCCACAGCCACCGCTGCTGCTGCTGCTCCAAGCGGGCTGGGTCGTGAAGAGGCCAATGGGATCGACAGATGTCGAGGGGGGGGTGCCCTGGGCGCCAGTCTTTGGGTTTACACTCCCATAATGCGCGGTGGGGATCTGCTGCTGCGGACTAGCTCGTAACGGGTTCATGCTCTCTTCGTTCAATGGTACCCGTACCGGTGCGGCATCTCCAAGGGGGCCGCCGCCGCCGCCGCCGCCGCCATGGCCACTCTGAGTGACGGCGGCAGGAAAGCAGTGACCGCTCGGAATAACGTACGACACCAAGAGCTGTTGCGGAGGCAGCACTGCTGTGGCTGCGGCGGCGGCGGCAGCGGCCATCTGTTCATGTCCCGGCGGCGGCGGCGGCGGCTGGCACAGTATGCTGGCGGCACCTTCCGGTTGTGTCGGGGCAGAGAACAGATTTTGGGGCTGCGGCTGCGGCTGCTGCGCTTGCTGCGGCTGTTGTGCTTGCTGTGGCTGTTGTGCTTGCTGCGGCTGTTGTGCTTGCTGCGGATGCTGCTGTTGCGCTTGCTGCGGATGCTGCTGATAGTGCTGCTGCCACTGCTGTTGCTGTTGCTGCTGGTACTGCTGCTGCTGGTACTGCTGCTGCTGGTACGACTGCTGTTGCTGCTGCTGCTGGTACGGCTGCTGCTGGTACGGCAGCTGTTGCTGCTGCTGCTGGTACGGCTGCTGCTGGTACGACTGCTGTTGCTGCTGCTGCTGGTACGGCAGCTGTTGCTGCTGCTGGTACGGCTGCTGCTGTTGCTGGTACGGCTGCTGCTCCTGCTGCTGGTACTGCTGCTGCTCCTGCTGCTGGTACGGCTGCTGCTCCTGCTGCTGGTACGGCTGCTGGTACGGCTGCTGGTACGGCTGCTGCTGGTCGTGATGGTACTGCTGCTGCATTGCGTTCTCCTGGAAAACCTTAACAAGGGTGCCCGGAGCGCTAGGTACGGTTAGTGGCAGCATCCCGGAGCCACCAGGAGGGCCGACTCCGAAACCAACGACCGCCGGCATTTGCGCGGATGATGTGCCAACGGCCGTCGGCGGTTTCGTTAACAATGGCCCCAGGTTCCGGAGCGCCGTCGCCGGCCCAATCGGTATGCCTTGGCCATTGCCATTACCATTACCGTTGTCGCTGCCGTTACTGCCCACATCTGGGGTCAGCAGCGCGCTACTGTTTTCACTGTACCAGGCAAAGCTCGGCGGCTTCCCGCCCATAGCCACAGCCGCCTGTCCAAGAGGGGCAGTAGCAAGACCGTTGCCGCTAAACCCATCGCGAGGGGCTAATGGCGGGTGTGGTCGCAGCGCTGGCATCCCAGGGTTAAAGCCGCTGCCGCCGCGGAGCAGGCGGCTGGGGGGAAACGACAGCTGTGACAGCGCTGCAGGAGGACTTCGCAGTACGATCTGCACGACATCGGGCTCCTGGGCGATCTGGCGGAGCATCCCGTTGATTTCCTTGTCGAGTACGGACAGATGGTTCATCAACGGCTGCGGCGTGTCCGTCGCTGGTGCCGCGGGGAGACAAGCAGCAGACTGGGAAACCGTCCGTCGCAATGGCAGCTGCTGCCGCCGCGTCGCTACTGCCGCCGCCGCCGCCGCCGCCACCCCGTCAATGCAAAACTCCGATGTTATTGTGCGCCGTATTGGCTGCAGCGGCGGCGGTGTCGCCGCTGCCGCCGTCACTACCCTTGCCCCGGGGCTCAATCGTGGGCGCCGAGGCCCCCCTGATGACTCATGCCCCGCCGCCGCCGGTGCATCAGCAGAAGCCGGCGGCGGCGGCGCGGATGCTGACGTCATCTCAGTGAGCATATTACCGCTGCAGTGCGCTCCGAGCGGTGCTGATGTGCACACAGCCTGTCATAAAGACCAACGGTTTGTGAGGGCGGGTTTTGTTAAGGTATCAGTATTAGGTTTTAGTTTAAGGTTTTAAGGTTTTAGGGTTTTATGACAATATCCTTTGTACGCCACTGGGGGGGTGTTGGGTCGGACACTTAGCACACCATGCAAGTGAGAGCCAAATGAACCCATGTACTCCACCACCGACATTGCCGACATTACCACGAACGCTACTACGGTCATTGGTGTCGCCGATGCGCAGCAGCATCGGTATGCCTGTATCGTACCTGCCGTACAGCTACAGACGGCACGCCGGTGCCGGCGTTGGCGCCGCCGCAGTCGCCAAGGACGGCGACCCCACTAATCTGCTGGACGAGCGCAGTGGTCACAGAGCCCCGCAAACCATCCTCGCTACCAGGAATGCCGCTCCCGCTGCTCTGGCTGGAACCGCCTCCATCGCTACCCTGCCTGCCGCCGCCAGCAGCTGCCGCCGCCGATGCCGCCGCCGCCGCCGCCGCATGGACACCGCCATCGTAGCCGCCATCACCGCCGCCGCTAGCTCCCAGCGCCTCCGTGGCGCGTGACCCATCCACCCCACGCTTGCTTGCACGGCGCCGCGGCTTGAAGCTCGTCTTCCTGCGGCCATCGCCGCCTCCGCCTCCGCCTATGTCCTTGTCGTCGACATCATTGCCGCCTTCGTCACCGTCGACGTCGACGTCGACGTCCATGTCGTCGTCAACCTCGGCGTCGTCGTCGTCGTCGTCGTCAACCTCGGTGGTGGTATCGATGGTGACGTCTAGCAGGCATCGTCTGGAGCTGCGTGCTGACCTCCGTCGTACTGCGCTGCGCGATTGCCACGACGCCAGCTGATGATGCCGAGACTGGACCTCTTCCACAGTGTCCGCGGTGGTGGTATCTGCCAGCATGTTGTGGAGCTGTGGGCCAGTGACATTAGCCGCGGCGGTAGTGGCGGTGGTGGCGGCTATCCGGGCGCCGGCAGCGGCGACAGCAGCGCCGCCGCCGCCGCCGTCACCCATGGCGGATGCAATCATCAAGATCTCTCGTTGCTTCTGCTTCTGCTTCGCCAGCCGCTCCTTCAGAAGCTTGATCCTTCGACGTTCGCTGTGCTTTGCCAGCTGGACTCGACAAGACCTGAAGCCGTACACCAGTACGGCATTACAAATGCATCTTAATGGCGTCGCACATCCCTCTTCATCACCATCTTCATCACCGTCATATTATATTGCATCACGTGCATGCATCATCACGTACGGCATCATTACGTTTGTTCTGTGTACTGACTTAAGCAGTGTTAAGTCTACTGGCAAGCAGGTCACACCCCAGCAAATAATCTCAAACAAACACCGACCAGCGCTACGGATCCCCTCTCCTCTCTCCTTTCTGAGAGGAAAGAGCTGCCCGAGGGGAGACTTAGGGAGGAGAGGGGGTGAAGGAACTACTTCATCGGATCAGCTAAAGCGGGGGGATCTGCTAGCCTGGCGCGAAACCGGTAACGTACTACCTACTTCTTTTTTCCGTCGAAGTCCTCGATGGGTTGAAACTTGGCGCACTGGGTTGTGTGTGTGTGGGGGGGGGACGGCCGGGCGGGTGGGTGGATTCAGGAGGGGGTCGAGGAAGAGGAAGGACAGGAAAAAAATTAGATTGGGGGAAAAGTGAGGTGAGGGTGGGATCGTGGTGAAGATGAGGGGGACAGAAGGCATAGGGTGCATGGGTGACTACCCAGAGGGGTCCAGAGGGTCTAGGGAGGGGACTTGGGGCGGCGCAGGTGGCGCAAGAGGGACGCAGGTAGGGCGAGCGGACGAGCGACGAAGAGAAGCCCTCTACGCGCGTGGAGCGGTAGCTCAGTGGGGGCGCACGCTGCTGCATGTGTGGCTATTTTGTACGGCAAAAACAAATGTTTTGCAGGAAGATTCCATCAATGTTTCCTTTGGAAATTTGGCAAATTCAAGTTTTCTGATACTTTTTTTGTGTTATAATCTACGCTAAAGGTTCGCCTGTGAGTCATTTAACGAGTACGATGAGCGCGCGTGAAACGGCAAAGGCAATGCAATCCAAGTTTCAAGTTCGTCCCGGAATGTAGCCTAGATAATCTGCAATTTTTGTCCATGAACACGGCAAACTTGCTGTCGACATCCCGGAAACAACGCTAAGCAATGACTGTATCAAGGCTGCCGCTGAGCCGACCCTCCAATTTTCGACGAAATCGTGTGCCCGCAGCCAGCCAATTTTCGGCCAAGCAGAGATTCCCTTTCCCTTTCACGAAAATGTTTTGCCGCACCCATTGCGCGGTCGTTGCAAATTAGTAATAGGCACCTAAATGGTAAGGATTTTAATACAGTACAGACGTACATACCATATCCAAGTGTCTAAACGTGCACACAGAAAAGTTGCGCTTGTGCAGTAATCATGGAGCAAAGCAGGACGGCACGCGGGTTGCTGCGGCACCGCAATGAATGACGATGGCAGTGATGCCGTACAACAGTACAGATCAATACCACAGGTTTATCGCTTGAATAGGCTATAGTCTATAGCCTATTCATGAACCTCCGGCAGAGAGAATGAATTACGTCATTACGAAACTCGTGTATGTATCTTTATCCCCCCAACGAATGGATCATTGGTATTGACCGGTTAGGCTGCAAAACGACATCATCCTGCAGGGGCGTGTCATTGCACGTACGTGCCGGCGGACTTTAATGATGACATTTTGTCCCGAGGGAAAATATTAGACGCAGACGCATATTAAAGCTCAGGGTTGGTCATGGCAAGCAGCCGTAGTGCCGTAGCTTGCGCTGATGGGGAGCGCATATGCGAGTCGTGGACATGTTCTGTAATGATTTTGGGATGCGCCCAAATGTGTCGAAATGTGAACGCCTCGTTTTTGCAAGCGACAGCGATACTAGAAGTGCTGTCCAAGCATCGTGTGATGAGCTCAGGCTGGCTGGAGAGTGCGCGATATCTGGGTTTAGTGTATGGGTGGGTTTGCCGCCAGCAGTTGTACGACACAGCTAGGGCAGCTGTGTTCACGCTGAGTACGACATTGGATAAGCTAACGTTGTTCGCCCCAGATGTGAGGATGAGGTGTATTGATACGCAGGTACGAGTATTGATACGCAGATACTGTTGAACGGTTGTCAAGTGTGGGGCCCGCTTATGTTGGCTAAAGTCTTGGACAGGCTCAGGAGGCGGAGTGACGCGAGTAACCTTGCGGAGGGGCCCTTCGAGGCATGTCTGAAGGATTGAGCGGTGCAGCTCCAGGTATCGTTCATGCGGCAAATTTTGGGAGCTGCCAGACCAGCGCACCGCCTCCTGTTCGCTGATCTGTCACGGCTACCTCTCGTACGGCACTTCCACGTGTTCAAGCAGATTGTGAGGTTTTGGAACCGTTTCCAACAACCGTTTCCAACAACCGTGTCTCTCCAACCCTGAAGGGGGCGTATGGGAGTCACTAGTCCTCCGTTTTATGAGTTTATGGGGAACGACGTATGTCTTGCTGGACTGTCCGGTGCACGGCGAAATCAGTTCTGATATAGATTTCCCAAAATGCTTTGAGTACACGAAGGACGCTATAAAGTTGGAACCTGAACGTTTGGCGAAGATGCTGCAAAGTATATGTTCCCACCGCAGCTCTATCATTCCCTTTGGTCGTTAGTCTCTCCTTTATCACATGCTTTGTCTGAAGTGCGAGGTAGGATGGTGCTTTTAGGCGATCTGGCAGCCCTTGAGCCCTCGGCACGTATTGGGTTCACACACACACACACATACACACACATACACACACACACATACACACACACACACATACACACACACACACACAGACAGAGAGAGAGAGAGACATGCAGATGTGCATCAGTGAGCACAACCAAGCCAAAAAGGTCCTAATGTTATCTGTCCGATACTTCCGGCCCAACAGGATATTCTTCAGCTGTGTCAAGCTGCTAGGGTAAATTTGGTGGCGTACACGTGTGCGTGCATTGCGACTGCTGGCACCCAGTGGTACCTTCCCTAGGGTTAGAAACGTCGTGGTGCTGCTGCATGCGAATGTCGTGGCTCACGTTGCAGCAACACCTTATCCTATTTTATCCTATAAACCTCGCAAAGCTCGTGTTCTGCTTAGCTTTTCCTGATCCACATTCGTCCGTTGACCGTACTCTGTGTTTCTGGAGATCTTTCAGCTTCTTCGGCTACATTTAGCTGCACGACTGAAAGCGCAGTCGTCGTCGTCGTCGTCGTCGTCTTCATCACCATCATAATTACCAAGACGATGGCGATGGGACCATAAATTTAAGAATTGAAATCTATTTGTTGTGCCCGCCATCTGTCGTCCGTGTCAGACAGAGCTGCACACTTGCGCTTCCAAAGGGACACGGGGCCCCAGAAAAAACATCAAGGTAGAAAACTTGCGGACGGCATCGCAATCGATACTATGCTTGGGAGCATTGTTGTAGAATTGTTTTACTGAATCATTACCTGCTGGCAAAATCGTTGAAGCTTGCCATCGACGCGAAGACCGATAGCGTTAAGATGTTCCCCACAAAAACTATACCGACGATAATATGACTTCTCAAAATCCATTAAACGTGTACATCCGTCCACCTGTCGCAGTTAGGGAGAGAAAAGAAAGACTCAAGGTCGGCAGCTCAGGACTCCATGGCTCGCACAAAGTTAAGCTTAGCAAAATTTCGCATTGCATAAGTATAGAATGCAGTCAAGCTGATCAACTCGTGCTTGGTGCAAGTTACAAGGCAGCGTGCCGTGAGCCGAGGGCGTCCTGCCTGTATGACGCCCTATCATTTCCGTTCCAATGCGGCCCCTTTCCACATCCCATTGCATCAGCGTAAGGTCAGGAAAATTGCCGACAAGTTTCCGTCGTAGCTGGATGCATGGCAGAGGATAACAAACACGGGATCGGTGTACGTGGTGCAACAAACAGAAGCCAGCAGCAGCGAGGTTCTAACGGGGCGTGAGCGTCCAGGCGCATCGCGTGCCCGCACATACAGAATATAAGACGCAAATAGCTACCTCATACCTTGCATTTCCTTGCGGTAGAACTCTGCGGGGTTACACCACTACCCTGCTGTTGGCCTGAGACTTTGCCATCTGCCGCGTCGTGGCGGCGGCCTGCCTGGATGTCCTGTTCCTTGGTCTCCACGGGATCCATATGCATGGGTATCTCCCGTGGCGCAAGGCCAGGCTCGGCCATGCTTGAGTGAACAAAGCTTCAGCAGAGCGCCGAGCTGCTGCCGATTGTTGCAAGGGCGAGCGATTCACGATTCAAGACGGATTAGATTCAAGATGGCAATCGTAAATGAATAAAGAATCATAAATATAGACCTTACCTTTTTGTTCTTCAGACAGTCCTCCGAGTGCCAATAACGAATCTGTTGCTCCGCACGCAATGCTGTGAGACTTTGTCTCAATCAACTGTAATCATCATGAAGCTCGAAGAAAGCTGCATAATTCTAGGCCAAATTTTGGGGACATGCGAGCTATTACTGCAAAGATAATGATTACGACCAAAGCCAGCAGGGCCAGCAGAGTTAGGCTAGGAAGAGGTTTACCAGGAAACAGTTGATGAATGCGTGCTCTAAGGATACTTAATCAAACGACACTCCAGAAACATGCAATCAGGGGTATGTTCGGAAAACGTCCGTGAGGTTTCACCTTTGTGCAGAAGGATAAGAACCTGTTACCGTAAAAAGAAAAAGCAGCCAGAGATTTACTTTTTTTAGAAATGGATTAACAATACATTGATTTGTTTTCATCAGGCGCAATGGAGTCGTGACATATACGGTCGTATACGGACGGCTCGTGTGTTGTACCATAATTGACATCCATAGCAATACATTAATCTTGTATGACTGAAGGCGCGTACACGCAAAAATAGGAGGGATTCCTCAGCAAAGCAATATAAACAATACTTTTAAGGCATGCGTGTCATCTGTTCCGGCTCTGCGCCGCCAAAATGGCCGTTTCAGCGTTTCATAACGAACTTTTCCGAAGGGACATATCGCGTCTTCACACTTTACCGTTTGTGGATGACTTCTTCTTGCCTAAACCAACGTCTTGCCCCTAGGTCGCATTGGGGAACCCGTGCATGAGCGGTATAAGCCATATCGATTTCCTGGCATACAATAACTCCATCGACTATGTATTAGTTGAAGCTCAATTCGACCTATTAGGCGCATAAAATTGGCAGAAAGAAGGGCCCCGCCGCGGAGGCCCGTCCGTTATAGCCAGTTCACATGCTACGTTACGTTAAGACTTTTTGGGAAAAGTGGTCGGTTCGGACATGGTAACGGTACGTTACCGGTAAAGTGGACGAAAAGTCTAAAGTGACCGAGGGGGGGGGGTTGAATTTCGTCAAACGCTGACCCCTCGTACCGTTACCTGAATTGCATCGCCAATTTCGCGAGTTATAACAAATGGCCAAGCACAATCGCTTATAAAGACCACATATTTGACAAATTGTGCGCACTTTGCACTCCGACCGAATTTCTAGTCACACCGCTGCAGTTTATTTTGGAAAATGAACAAGGACAACGCCACTCGTGTTGCTCGACCGCTCATGACCGCTTACATAGCCAATATGTAACCCATTGTAGTATCAGGGCTGAAGCCACCCGCGAAACGGCAAGTCGGCCGCACTTCCGGCGGCATGGGCCGCGCCGCGCCGGCCCACACGCTCAAACTCTGCCACTGAGCATCGAACATGTCTTCAAGGTTATCAAAAATTTCATCCATCGCGACCGCTAGGGCAAACGCCATCGCGGCTCGCGCGGGATGCAGTGCCATTGCACTAGGCAGGGCTGCCAATAACCCTTCAATTATATATTGCGATTCTAAGGGGATGTGCTGAAGTTTTGGCCATTGAAAGACATAAAATGGAGATGGTTTACACAGCTCGCGCCAACGAACACAACGTCGTCGTAATGTCCCATGTGAACTGGGTGACTTTCTCAGGCCCACTTTTCCCAAAAAGTTTTCGCAACGTAACGTAGCATGTGAATCCAGTATTACTAACGTCGATACACGTACACATTTTTCTTGATGTGTAATTTAAAAAAGCAACCCTTTGTTTATTCGGTTAGTAATTGCGAGAAATAGCGCCAAATGATGAAATATGTACGCAAGCGGAGGCATTCTGAGTTGATTGCGTCGATACATTCCGCCCTGCTGCCCTGCCGCCGGCGGCCGCACTGTTTCATTTTTTCGCTCCCACGCGGTGCTCACAAGGCAAGCACATAACAAGGGAGGCCGCAGGGCCCGCCCGCAGCCTTGAGGTGTGTGGATGAGCCCGGGTGTGTGGATGAGCCCGGGTGTGTGGATGAGCCCGGGTGTGTGGATGAGCCCGGGTGTGTGGATGAGCCCGGGTGTGTGGATGAGCCCGGGTGTGTGGATGAGCCCGGGTGTGTGGATGAGCCCGGGGACTCGATGCCAGCAGCACGTCGTAGCACGTCCTTTTCAAGTAATCATCGTGGTGCTGGTAGCAGCTTTGGATTATTCAGGTAAGAAAGACGGCTTTCAAGGCACTTACTCGCAAGATACGATGGCCGGAATGGGGTGACGAGGTGGCGACAAGGTTAAACATAATTTGAACACAGTTGGTCAGCCACAAAGGGTCTTTCAGGATCGCCCCACCGGGCTTCGGCTAGAATAAGACATTTTTGTGATGAACCTTGCGAAGCTCGGGGCCAGAGACGCGCGCCCACAGCTGTTGCAGGGGAGTTTAGGTTATGGGGCCTGGCCACGCGCTGCCAGTCCGTATGATGCTCGAAACAAAGCAGTTAATGTAAATATATATTTCATCAATAATTAGCGACTGACTTGCTGGTTAAGCCTCTGTACGCGAATCCTCCGTAACTACGGAAAACAAAGCGAAAGCTATCGCGACTTCCATGCCAACGATTGCCTCATGTTCACGTCGTAAGTTATTCAGCTTAATCTTTCATTAAGTATGCGAGGTCCTTGTATGGATTGGACGTCAACGACGAAGGTTAGTAAATTTTTTGTTTCTTCGCGACGTGACCTGCGAGCATATAAGTGCATCAATGGCACAGAGTTTGGCATAGCACAAGTGAGCATAATAGCGAGCCTCACGCGCCAAGCCGGGTGGCCATGGCCAAAACGGAGAGACGTACGCAAGCGCTGCCAAATATTTGATCCACGTAAATGCATTTTTGTCGAGGTGCAAATAAAACTTAGGAATGGGGCACATCAGTGCGCCCTTGGTAATCAAAACAACAAAAGGGACAGCAGGGAAGGACGCATCCCCGCCGCGGGGACTGCAACTTGCAAGTTGCAGTAGTAAATTCATTGAAAAGCTAATGAATTTAATTTTACTTCATTACGTGTGATCGAGAATTTAACGGTATCGCGGGTGCCCGTTGTACCTATGGGACCAAGCACGGGACTCATGATGCTCTGACAGACGTTAATTCTGGACAAAAACAAAAAGGCGGGCGCAGAGCGACAGGCAAAGCAAGCTTTTCCGACTTTACGTGCGCCAGAAAGGCAGAGCATTAATGCAGTAGTGCATTAGCACGTTGTCGTGCAGCGCTGGCTCGACCGATGGACCCGTTGTCACCCATTTTATGTTGAAGCCATTAAGCCAGGCCAGGCCAGCAGGCCAGGATGAAGGCGACTTCTGAAATGAAAATACTATCCATATTTTCAGTTGCTTGGGAGGAACAAACAGGTTGTCCTCAGCTTTCGAAAATTATGCTAGCTGTCACGCAACATTGAAAGTAATACAGCGAAGAACGAAGGCAAAAAATGGAGAATACGATATAGGACAACTACAGGACGTGACGAACGACGAAGCAAATATCGGTTGTAATCGGGCCTGTAATTACAGAATATAGCTAGCATCCCCAAAAATACGGCAGATCCCCGACATAAATCTGGAATATTAGGTTTACGGATCGCTACCAAGCTGCTACGGAGATGAGGTCTAGTTGATGGACTTCTTAAGTTTTACATGCTGGATTGGCGGTGATGGCTGGCCTATCCACCCAAGGATGCTCGGGTGATTGGATGAGGAGGAGTCGAGGTAGCAGGACCCAAACCGCCTTCCATCACATGGCGAAATTAACTTTCAAGATATATACAGTCCATGGCCCCCGCCCGGGCTTTGACGGACACCCCGCATTCTTGCGGAACTTGTAACCTATAGCTAGCGTTGGCGGGATCGCATGCCACCCACCGCAAATATGGGGGTATCATATCTGTACGAAGAAGCGATGTGGCCTACACCGCTTCTTCTTGGTATTTCTTTGCTGTCAATTCACAATTGGTTTTTGAAGGTATATCATTTATCAATTAGGTATATTTATCGTTGTTATTATATTATTATCACTATTACATTACGCCGGCCGTAAGCCTGTGTGTTTTATTCCCCCTATCCGCTCCACTGCCCAAAGAGCACAGCGGGAATATGCATATGCCTGTGTGGGTTAATGTCTCCCTACGGAAACACCGCACACGGGGGAACTGATACACAACCTGGGAAAACCTTCCAACCATCACTGCCCTACTTGAGTATGTAGGATATCCAACCACTAGCCAGGCCAGAAGTTACGCCTGCCGTCTTCATCTACCAAGCCTGCACAGGACGACCTAGTCCTGTGCTAGGTCAATTCCCCCTCTCCCTCCCCCCCCCGTCCTCCCCCTACCTCCTCTTCCCCCTCCCCCTACCTCCTCTTCCCCCTCCCCCTACCTCCTCTTCTCCCTACCTCCCTTTCCCCCACCTCCTCCTCCCCCACCTCCCTACCATCAACTCCCCTATACCCCCACATCCTCCTCCACGCCGCCTTGGGACCTTGAGGCGAAGCCGCACACCCTGAACAGCAATACAGCCCACCCCGAAGCTTGAGAGTCTTTGTGCCCCTTGTGGTGTGTGCCTAGAAGTGTAAAGGTTTGTCGGTCTCCATGGGGCCCCCCCGCGGCTTTTACGGAGACCCCCGCACTTGGGGCAAACTTGTAACTTGTAACATTACATGCGAGCTTCCATTTCATGGACTCTAAAACACGCTCTGTTGATGATCGAATCTCTCTTCCAACACGAGTATCATTATAGGCTGGGCATTCCAATAACACGTCTTTTTCATCCTCGACGTGGCTATTGGTGCCACAACAGCGGCAAAACCGCTGCTCCCTGGGGACATGGTACTTGCCCCTTCGTGCTCTGTTTGCCTCCAAAGCCCAGCAACATAAACGAGACTGCATTAGCTTACGATGTGCTAAACGAGGAAGAAAACTTTGGCATGTGTTGGCCACATGACGGCTGCGGCCCCCGAAAAGAGCAGCCCCGCCCAGTGCTTACACTTTGCCATCTGTACACCGGTTGGATGTGGAGCAGGGTTCGACACTGACCTTCCTGAAACTTGCGGGCTCCCCCGTACCTCCCAAATTTTCCTTACGGAGGGGCCCCCGTACCAGGCTCCTGTACCGGCCGAAAACCTTACGGGGGCCCCCGTAACCCCCGCAAAACCTTTACGGGGGCACTGTCCTTGGCTGAAACGCTGTGGAAAGTGACGCTTTTTTTTGCCCTGTAAATCGTTTTTTCGTTGTTTTTTCGTGAACCATTACACTCGGGGACACGGCACACTCAGTGAAAGCCAAGCGCCTTGGCCGCCGCGGCCGCCCATCCCTTCTGCTCCTCTTTCTCGTCCTCCTCATCCTCGTCCTCCTCGTCCTCCTCCTCATCCACGCACGACTCATCGGTATCTCGTTCTACGTCGGTCTCGTAGTTACTGTCACTAAAAGCCTCATCGTCACTAGCGGGGTATGTTGCTTGTACCAGTACTTCAATCTCTGGGTCAGTCGCAACCTCCTCATTATCATCCTCTCCGTATGGCTTCAAATTAATTTTAAGGTGGCGCGCTTCTTGGAGGGCAGTGGCTTATGAGGCCCTTGGTCACCTCCTGACGACTCCTTGTCTGCCATCGCTGGATGTTACAGACCAGAAGTTATAAAAGTATTATGAAAAGTGTAGTTAAATATTGCAATTTGAATTATGTCTGCCAAGTGTGTGGCCTTATCCTTTATATGGTCCGTCCTCTCCCCTACGGGCCCGTACGGCCTCTTATAAATCCTTAAAATCCTTACGGGGGCCACCGTAACCGGCCTTCGGCCGGTCCGGGGCCGGTCCCGTACGGGGCGCTTCGCGCCCCAAAATCCTTACGGGGGCCACCGCAAAGTCCTACGGGCCCTGACGGGGATACCGAAAAAAGGCCAAAAACTTACGGGCCCCGTACGGGGTGTCGAACCCTGTGGAGGCCATTGTGGAGGCCATGAAATGGAAGCCAGCACGTCTTGCGAGGATGTTGGAGCATGTATGGGCTCACCGCAACTCAGTTATCCCCTTTGGGCGCTAGTCTGGGCTGATACTGCGGGGTTTCCTTTTCTTCGTGGCTTTTAGGCGTTTAGGTATTGCTCTTGGGCCTTCGGCTCGTATGGGTAGTTTTACAGCTATCGTGTCACGCAACCCCAACCATGTAAACACACATACACACATACACACACATACACACACATACACATGAGCTTCCAAGCGCAGGTAGAGCCCCGCCGTGGCCCTCAGCCCGAAAAACCGCAATGTGGCAACGTACAGCTGCACGCACGTGTACGACAATCCTGGGTCCACCAAGAAGCTTCCTTATCTTCCCGAACCTTGCGGGATCACACCCGCGCCCCCTCCCCAAAGCTTCCCCGAGTACGATCGAGCATGCCTACATAAGTTCCTCAACCACTGCTGAGCTATCCTTCAAGCCCACTACCCAGATCGTAAACAGCGGATGCTATTCGTCGCATCCCTCCTCCAAGGACGCTGCTATGTGGCAGTGAGATAAAGATCTCTGCTACGAGATTCAAAAGTAATCCTGCCAATCAGAATCATAGTCAAGCTCGCGACATGCAATCGTGCAATTCTTAAGAGTACTAGGTTTGATTTTTGTTAAGGAATTCGGCATAGGTCTGGTGTAGTTGTTGAGACGTGGAGGTTATCGTATCTATTGAAGCATAATCTCAGCTGATGGCGATTTCTAACTCCTCGATCTACATGGATGTCCGGTTGTCTGAATTTGGAGGGTTAGACATAATATGATCCAAAGCCGCTTTGGACATCGTTCCGCGGAATTGACTTTCGTTGCATAGAGGGTCTTTCCATTGGCCAGCGGCTGGGAAAGTTCCTTAAGTTCTATAGAGAACTTAAGAAATTTCCTTAATTTCACTTGCCATTGGGCCCACTTTACACAACTTTTTCCTGGGGAGACCCCCTGGGGAGACCCCCGAATTAGTCGGGAGCGCGAGATTATGGCTAGCTGCTGAGATGTGGAGTTGAGGTCGCAGTTGATGGACCAGATTCGCACGCTAGATTGGTGGCGATTGCCGAACCCTCCGTCTCTTCGGTTGTTCGGGTGAATGGATGAGGAGGGGTCCTAGATGGCTGGACCCGCCGCCTTGGACTTACAGTTCGTATGGCGAAGTATAGTGTGGTAGTGGTGGACGGTGCTATAAGATGATAAATCGTAGAACTGACAATGTGATAAAGCGGCCCAGAAGCCTCCCACTCTGTAACATTACATTACATTACATTACATTACAACTTTTATCAGACGTACGGATTGTAAGAAATTGCTCACTTTTAAGCTACGTTAGCCCTCGAGCACATTACTACTATTGCCCAGCACGTTTTCGCTCGCATTCCTTGACTCCCCTAGACAATGTCCCCATGGGCACCGTCGGCAAGCGCGCAGAGTTGTGCTGGGACGCGACCTGGTTAAGGCCTCCATACGACATTTGCGAATGATGTAACTCGTGATGATATTCCGGGAAAGCGGGGTGGTGACCCGACTCGAGATTGACAAGGCCACGCTGCACTTGAAGCTATCTCAAGCGAGCCTCGTCATTCATATGAGTTCCAAGGTACTCAGCAGGAGTTCCTTGGAAGGACATTGACGAGGAAATAGCACTCGCCGATTTTGCGTAGCAGGCGTCTGTCGCTTCCGAGCGCCGCGACTGCACTGGTCAACGCACCAAATATTGGCTA
>NW_003307589.1:94354-97414 GCF_000143455.1 Volvox carteri f. nagariensis | reverse complement strand
TGCATGTTGTACAGTCGGGCTTGCACCCCCCCCCGAGACCCGAGACCCCACGCGACGCAGTCCTCCAACTGTCCATTACAAGAATCACAGTTCTGATCACCGTTCTGATCAGGGACGGGTAGCCGCCAGGTGAGGAGCAGCCCAACGAGCCGGGAGAAGCTGTCCTAGCCTGCTGCCATTTTTTCAATTTTAGCATGTATGACATACAGACATGCATACAGAATAAGTACGTACATACAAACATACAGCTCACGGTCGCCGAGAGTGCCTACGTACGCACAGTTCCAACAATACCGGCAGCAGTATCTACCAATACCCCCAACCCACCTGCCTAGCAAGTCAGGGCATGCAAGGCCAAACTGGCAACGGACCTTGACCTACCCAGGGCGGGGGGTTACGCCGCCTCCCGTGAACGGGTCGGGTATCCGGGGGTTCGGTAATGCTTACCAACACATAATACACAGCGTGTTGCCCAGCAAGCGCGACAACATCGCATCGTCCTCCTGATCACCGGATAATAACGCCACCAACCGAAAGCCTTAGAGGAAGTGAAACAGCGGACATAGCCTTAATAATCCACAATAATTCACGACCGGCGTTCCAGATACCGTTCCTTAGTCGCTAAGAATATCGATGGGTCGATGCATGCATCACGGAAAAAGACATATGCAAAAGGTTAATACCCTCAGCTCCTCCTCCCTAGCTTCCAAAGAATGAATCTTTGCGCTTCAACACATGGCAAGGAATCAACAGATCAACCGCCGGCGCAACGGCGCATATGCCCGAACCGAGAGCGCCAGCCGTTAATTATGTCCTATAGCCTTCATGGCTTGCTGTACGGTTGCGTTCGGGGTGCCGGATAGGACAGGGCGAGGCGAAACCGGGGCTGCCAAGGGCCTTACACTACTGCAGAGTACTAATTGCTGCTCTCGGAGCGCCAGGGCGCGTGTGCGCCGAAGCGCGGTCTAGCGCCACACGGCGCGGTCTGAGCGCACGCAGCGCTGTCCAGCGCGGCCACACCGGCACGGCCGAAAGAAACTGACGCACGGCACTAGACAACTAAACGCAGCATTAATGACTGCGTCCACTGGTCACCCGCCCCGAGGGCAAACCTGAAGCGTCAGCGACGCACGAACCACACCCTGGCCAGCAGGGCTGGCCAGGCGACATTCCTAGCGCGCAACGATACTCTATAGGCACTTATTTGCCGTGCGGTAATCGCTGTACAGCTGTGCGTCTGGCGCTCCGAGGGGACTGCCTAATCACCGGTCTCCAACTGGGCCGAGCCTGCCGCTTATAAACGAGGGACACTGAGGGCGGGGGGGGGGGGAAGTGAGAGCAACAATAATAATAAGCTCCAATAGTGTAGGCAGAATGCCGGAACTTTGGAGCTGTCAGCTGAAATAGTAAATTCGAATTCTCAGCAAGCCATACGGCTGCCGTACATAACCTAGCTTAGAGGCTATACTCGCTTTGCTCCTGCCGCATCTAAGCTACAATTATGTCCTATAGCCTTCATGGCTTGCTGTACGGTTGCGTTCGGGGTGCCGGATAGGACAGGGCGAGGCGAAACCGGGGCTGCCAAGGGCCTTACACTACTGCAGACAGAAAAGATAGCAGGAGGGGCCCTCTGACTCAGGCGAGGCCCAGGTTGCGCGTGGTTTCCAGTGCGGCATCGTCTTCCAGCCGGGTATATAGCTGCACCATTGCGTCCGTCTTCCAGCGACCGTGGGCCTTGCGGGCTTCTTCAGATACCCCTCTGGCTGCTGCCGCGCTGTTTCCCCCGATGCGCATGGAGTGTGGCATGATGCCGCGCTTGATGCCCACGGCGCTGCACATGGCAGCGAGCTTCTCCCGGAAGGAGGTATAGCTGAGGCTGGGGATCGGTGACTGAACAGAGCCGGTCCTCTGCTGCAGCTGGTGGCCTTGCTGTGTCGCCTTAACCCTGCGCAGCAGCGGACCACATCCTCCACGGGGGAACTGGGGACACGGACATAGTTACCAAGCGCCAGCAGCCTCTCTGTCAAGCCCACTGGGCAGGCCACGCCCCCCACGCGCGCAATCCGGATGGTCTGCCCTTTGCCCTCCTGGTCCGTTTTGGACCTAGGCAGTGTGATGGCCATGTGAGTGTCGTGCAGGGTGAGCAGATCAGACTTGACGGAGATGTGGGCTAGGTCGTTGAACCTCAGGAAACCCGCGAACATAACCGATATGGCCGCTACCATCATCAGGTCTGGCAGTGAGGCATCCGGCCCAGCGAAGTGAGCGGCCAACATGCGGACATGCTCTGGTTGCATGCTTTCCCTGTGCAGCTTCTTCCCTTGCAGTGTGCGCCTGCCCAGGTCCCGAACGAGGTTGCATGCTGGGTGCTCCGTTGGTGAGGGGCGGCCCGCGAGAAAGAAATGGCAGGCAATAGTGGCGCTCGCTCCCGCGACGCGACCCGGACCTACTTCATCCGCTTGCACGGTTTGGTAGACGTGCATCAGGTACATGGCCACTATCTCTGGCCTGATGTCGTAGATGTCGCTCGCCCGAATGTGTAGTAGCTCTGCCCAATCTAGGAACTCCTGCCATGGCTCCTTGTACTGGGCGACTGTGCTGCTAGCTCGCGCCTTGTGCGCCTGGCTTGCCAACGCCAGAGCTAGATCCCCGATCATTGGGTTAGCGTCCAAGGGCACCTGGCCAAGCAGTGTCTGCGCGCGTGCCCTTATTCCTGTGAAAACCGGGGGGCATAAGGGTCGGGGGGCACAGCGATCCGGCGCGGGGAAGGTGTTTGGAAATCGATGAGAAGTGCGAGCGATAGCCAGTTAGCGGACCCTTTTGGGACCTCGTTTCCCGAAGACCCTGGCAGGAAAAGATCATACGCCTTGCCCAGCTCTCTTAGGCCGTGGACGCAAGGCGCAAACCACTTCCCGTCTTGAGTCAGATAGGACCACCAGTCGCGCGTCGGCCAGAGGGGAACGATCAGACAGATGCGTGCTTTGCACAGCTCTGCGTGCCGCAGGACCTTAAGTAGCAAACAGAAAGGCGGGTTCGCCCAGCAATTCCGCCCCCAGCGGA
>NW_003307589.1:71315-91145 GCF_000143455.1 Volvox carteri f. nagariensis | reverse complement strand
GTTCCCTGGCGGCTTCTATGTCGTTTTGGTTGGCTGGCAGCATCTGGCCCGATCCCCCTTCGCCGGCTGCTTCGGCCGCTCCTGCGTTGACCAGGTTATCTCCCGTTGCCTTTGTCCTCTTACCCGTCATTTTTTGATTTGTGACGGAGCTCCTGGTTGTTCCTCGGAGAGTGACAGGTCCGCGGCGATGTCGATTCGTTGTGGTAGAGCGTCGATGAGGCTTGAGGGTAGTCGGTAAGGTCTTGGAAAAAAGTGAGAGCAACAATAATAATAAGCTCCAATAGTGTAGGCAGAATGCCGGAACTTTGGAGCTGTCAGCTGAAATAGTAAATTCGAATTCTCAGCAAGCCATACGGCTGCCGTACATAACCTAGCTTAGAGGCTATACTCGCTTTGCTCCTGCCGCATCTAAGCTACAAACAGTGTAGGTGCTGAAGGAGGGGAACTAGCGGGACCGCGCAAAACCAATCATCAGGAACGGGGAAGAGAGATCTGGATCAAGAGTCAACAGAGGCTATCGATGTGGGTGAAGGAAGAAAGGTTTTATCCTGCGCAAACAGAGACACGTCGCACACAACACGCCCTGGTTCGTGGGCCTGCCAGGCAGCCTAGAGCCCTCGCAGGTGCGGTAAAATAACCGAAGGGACACAGGTCGCAGCCCATGACGCACGCTAACCGGCGCAATGGGCGTGTCAGAGCAGCGGCATCGCGCCATGGCCACCGTCACACCGCAGAACCATTCATGAGGAGGTCGCAACCGCGCTCGTCAGGATCTCCTGAAGCGTCATCAGGTATTCACATTGAAAAGGTGCCACTTCCGCCACATGGGATACAGCGTGCAACACGCACCCGAACACGAGTTCCCGCCGAGAGAAACTGGGGAAACTGATTAAACGTGGCAGCGCGCAACTAAGTCATGTATATCATACATACACACACAGCGTACATACAAAACAACTACTACACAGCCATTGCTGCAAGAGACATTTCAATTATTCCAGCATGCTAAAAACAAGTAGGCGGAGTAACCGAACGAATAGAATAAAACCGAAATATCAGCAGTTCCCTTTTCCTTAAGGCTTTTGGACTCATTACCGTACGCTACCTGTCCGTACGCCCTGCCTGCCATACATCTGTGCCACCACCACACGCTTGCAGGCAAACACGGATCGGCCCTTCAATAACTACGCACACGCGTTGTTATCGTAGCGAACAGTCAATGATAACGGCGCAGCGGCTCGTCCCATGAACCCTCGGCCATGTGTTGGATGTACGTAGGTCAACCGCTGGGCGGCCTCACGCAGTTACCAACAGAGGCTGCCGTCGGCGTCATGACTCTTATATCTGCAACTACCAGGAACAAGCTGCTATGAGGTGCCCCTGTCGTATAGAATGCTGCCGTGGGTTCAGCCGGTTAGTGTGCGTGTGTCGTGTAGTGTTTTGCTGAGAGCATATTTGCGCAGCGTGAGGTTAATGTCATCGTGACATCGCACATGTATCTAACGAATATGCCATCCAGGGCCGCTTCTTACACCGGCTTGTAGTACTCCTTGCCACAGCGCTTGCAGTATCGAGACTCGGGCATGCAGTACCTGCAGACAGGAAAATGTGTTCCTGCGCTTAGAACTTTTATTCTATACAGACATGAAAATGGACATCGAAAAAGCGTTCTCGCGTATTTGTTGTGGCCTGGTCAACCACAAAGCTTTTCGATGTCATTTTCATAACACTTATCGTCTGGGCTTTCCATTCCAGAACCCGCCCGCTGTTTAGACTATATCGGCACATGGTTTGTACACCCCAAACATTAATGTAGGTGTTCATTATTGCACGCACTAACGCAGACACGCGTTGCAAAGCCATGCCTAGCCACGCTTTTGTGACTTTTGCCCAAGCCCTACTGCATCCCTAATGTCTCAATCTTGCCACTTACGGATAGCAAAAATTGAACGGGCCTGCATCAAGAAGGAGAAATCTTTGGTCAGATGTACAGGCATATAATGCGCTGCTGGCAAAGCGGTCCAGGAAAACGGACATCCAAGTGCACGCTGCAAACGTGATATGAGATAACACCGATACGAGACATCAACGTTATCATTTCACGCTGCTGAGCGGACATTTGTCGTAAGAGCAAGCTTGCGACACGCGGAAATGTTAACGGAACAACTCACAAAAACAGAGGCAGAGAATCCAAGCCACAATCGTCCAGTGTGAGGGACCCAAATCACCACCACAAGAGCAATTGCCCTCGTGGTAGCCGGCAGGCCGTTGCATCTGCTGCACATAGACTGGCTGCTGACCGACCAGGACCGGGGTTGTCCCCGGAACATATGCGACCGGTTGCGCCGGATAGGCGCCAGGGGGTGTAACATACGCCGTCTGTACTGTGCCTGGAAGTGGCTGATAGACTACTTGGGGCGGGGGCGTGCCTATCGCCGGCGCTGGCATTGGCGCTGGCGTTGGCGCTGGCATTGGCGCTGGCGATTTTGTGTAGTCATCTGCGCCCGACATATTTCCTTTTATGCACCAGCCTGGTTAGAGAACTAAGTTGGTTGTGGGTCTCTTTTCAAGAAGGGCAACCACGCCTCCGCGGCAACCTGTCCTTCGAGGAGCTCCGTAACGGGCAGGAGTATATTAGATCGACAAAATTCAAAGCTGATATTACCATCCAAATAGGCTTCTCAGCTCGAAGGCACTTTACTCCTTATAGATACGCTCGTACGGGCATAGATTATTTCTGGCAGCTCAATCCTGCCTTGCCATTGTCAATTGTCAAAATCAAAATCCATTGATCGTTCCTTGCATATAAGTCATATTCCTTAATAGTAAGAATTGTCAGCAGCAATGGTATGAATTTGATAGGTATACGCAGCTCCGTCTGTTTATGGATTGTTTCAAGCCTATTACAGCGCTATCATAAGATTTAGATGAGGCCACTGATATGCACAATGTCGCAGGCTGCCCGCCTCCTGCCCGCCGCAGTTACCCTGACGTTGTGATGGACTCGGATGGACCCTGCGCAGATGGCAACCCGGGACTGGGAGTGCCACATTTAGTCGCATCTCATAATGGAAAGCTATCACTTAACAAGCCTGATGCGTCACCCATCTCACCTGCGACGAAGCAGTTCACGGAACCAAGTACTCAGACTTCAAGCTATACACCCCCACGCACCAAACTGGGGTAGCCATAGCAGTCCTGCGCAGGACTGCGTAAGCGACCGCAGACAAAGCCTGTTCCTCCTTGTACGCAGCAGGCCACTCCAACGCTGCAGCAGGCCGGTTGGGTATCCATGATGACAGTTTTAGTATGGAGAGATTTACGTCATCATCACAGGACAGGCTTCGGCCTGCGCAGCATGGACAACCTACATCATGCCAGGCAGCGGCTGATACGTTCGCCCCTCGGGGCGCTGCCGTTGACATTGTGCAAACCGAAGGCTGGATCACCAAGAGAGCAAATGCCTTCCTCGTTTTGACGAATCCACGTTTGGAGTGGCTCTGGGAGGGCATGGAATTGCAGGGCAGGGCCGCCCACCATCTTCCACACACCCTGCACTTCCCCAGCTCCGAGCAGGGCAGCAAAGTTCCGTAATACACCGTAATCCTCGCCAGAAACTCAGCGCATGACAGTTTTGCAAAGATTTTAACCGGGCATATGAGGACATTTGCTCGCGCTTTGCTCCGGTGGAACATCAATCAGGGCGGACATTACTTATGTGCCGAACATTAAACACGCCTATAGCCTTGGCAATTAATGAGGCCTATGATTGTCCTGACCAGCGATCCACAGCAATGGTTCCTATTTGCTGGTCCAAAGCAGTCACCGGCAAACGCTTCGGGAGTTTCGGGTTGTACCGAAACTCCCGAAAACAGAAATAGAGTTCCCGAAGCCGGCCGGCTTGCAGAAATAGGATCGTACGCCGTATACGAAAGGTGTTATGCAGCCCGAAGGGCCACCCGTCGACCTGAGTCCACGGTCAATGATGAAGAACAGGTCGCGGGCCATTGTACTGGAAGACAGAAATAGAACCGTTCCCGAAACCAGAAATACCCCATTTGCCGATGTCTGGTCCAAAGCTTCAAAACTCATTTCGTTGGTTGCAAGTTGCAACCTGCGACAGTTTAGAATTCCGTTGAAAACTAACTGTTTTGGATTCTGCCGGCCGATATTAACACAAATATTAACATAAATATCCACCAAATTCGGGCAGACTCGTAGGAGTAAATACATCACCAATTCACATGCTGGAATGAATCGTAATTCGGTCGTTGTGTAAGGGTAAGTTGGGAGGCGATGCCTTGCGTTATAATTGGTCCGCACACCTCGTCTAAGCAAATTAAACTTGAGTTTTACTTGCATTATCACTCAGGTCGGCATTTTGGTGACGCGCCTCAGAACCTAATCGCGCACAGCACAGCATTCGAGCGACCCAGGTGCCCCGGAACCTACAGTTCCGCTTCAGCTTACATCAAAAAGTCCAAATATCTCAGCGGCTAACCATCCTTTCACACCTTCCGCGAAGGAGCATCCCGTCTAGACCTTACCTTCCTCGGGCTCACCGCAATGAGTCCCCAACCTCCAGCAGCACCTGGGGCGCTCTCGCCCAACCCGGGAATCCCCCAGCCCGTCCCATATCAAGTCTATCAGCAGGTTCCAGTTGCTGCGGTTTATCCCCCCGTGGGGGGTGTCCCGCAACCCGCGGGCTTTTACCCGCTGCCGCCACAGCAGGCACAGCAGCCACACGTGGTGTACGGCACGCCCAGCGCCATCGCCATTCCGCAGGCTGTCTACGTGCAGCAGCAGCATGCAGCTGGCTTCCACGAGGGTGTGTGCTCCTGCGGCGGCGACCTGGGCCCAGCCCGCTGGACCTTAGCCGCCTGGCTCATGTGCATCTGCTGCTGTAAGCCCGCACAACTGAAGATACACCGTTGCCGTAAGGGGGACGCAGCTGCGCGCGGAGGCATGCGGCCTACAGGCTTGACATGTTACCTTTGGGTTTGGCGCATGTCCGGGGAAGGACTGGAAGGATGCGGGCACAGCGTGCGCCGCGGCCTTGCATGCTGCAGGCCAGTGCGCTTGATGCCTCGAAGGTTTAACTTAGGGTTTTAGGTTTAGGTATTCTGCCGGGTGTAGCGGTTGTTGCTGCTGCTGCTGCTGCTGCTGCAGCTGTGCGCACGCGGCGCCGCACGCCGCTGAGGTTCTTCAAATGCCTACAGGGCTGCTGCCGCTGAGTTGGGCAGATGGCCTTGTGTAGAAACGGGATTCAGGCGGATGCGGTTGACCAATTCACCAAGATATACATGTACACAATACGCACACATACATACATTTTTATGTACTTAAATGTATGTATGTTGTTACAGGGTGGTATGTATGTGTTCGCCAGCGGCCCCAGGGCATATACACGACAGGGACTCTCTCTTCAAACTCGTTTTACCTTCCTGCCCCACGCCCCGCTTCTCCTACCCGTTGTTCCAGGCCCCTTCAACTTCTCCTACCCGTACTGCACGCCGGAAGTCCGGACGTGTCAGCGCTGTGCCAAGGAATATTACAAACCCGTATAAAGGGCGGCTGGGGACGCAAGGCACCGAGCGAAGAGCACCAACTTTTGAAGTGCTTGGGTGGTGGTGGAGGGCTTCAGGGTTTTCGGTCGGCCGTGCACGTATTGCCCTCCTGCCACCCCGCGGGATCCGTCCTGGGTGAAGGCCTGCGCGTGCTTCAACAATCCTCCTCGGCATCCGTGTCTTAGACATGAACAGCCACAATGGGTTCGCGCCTACTTCTTCATGAGGTCATCATCGTCTCGAGCAAATGTACGCAGGCTGTACTTGGTTTCAAGATACTTTGGCATATAAACCTAATGCATAAAGACATGGCAGGTGCATGGCTGCTGACTGGTTCCGCCGGGCCCGATGGGGACTGAAACAAAATTAGCCTCGAGGGCGAGGGCACTCCGGGAGGCCGCCATAATTCCTATTAGGGGGGCCCCACCGCGAGAGAGCTCGCATCTGGGCAAGGCAGGGGCCGATACGGCAGAGACGAGAGTTTTCGTGTCCATGATGTAACACCATGACATGGTGTCCATAAGGGACCGTACGACTGATTATGGACGATTGGGATATTCCTGCGTGGATGTCGTACATCAGGGGGCCCGCAGGCTGTGGATGTCAGGTCTCGTTAATCGCGTGATGCGGTGGTGGGGCTGCTGGGAAGTTGCTTACTTAGGAGGCCTTATCCATATGCATCGGCAGTGCCTCTGTGGGAACGCAGGTTCCTCTTTTTGCGCAGCAGCAGACAAAGCAGTCCTCATGTTATGGAGGATCCTGGAAGCAGTTGTTTTAGTTGTTGGATATGCGGTTGCCATACTGCGCACGCGGAAGGGCTTCTTCCTTGGAAGCTCGGGCGATTTCTGAAATGCCATTGTTGATGCATCATCTTGTTTAACGGACTCTCTATCGGAGCTAAGAAGCTCCCCCTTGCCCCGCCCAAATCAGACCCTGGCGGCGGCGGCTGGGAGATGAGATTTGCCATTTTAGTTTATTGCGAATTGATTTAAACGGCCGCCTTCTTTCCTCAGTTCCTCGTGCCGTCAAGGCCCTACAGCCACGGCCATCTACTGAATTCTGGTTTCGCTTACATAAGAGTGCAGAAGCATGATGGTGGATTCGTAGTGCTTGTATAGGGGCCCTAGCCCCCATCTGGCCGCTGGTCACCCGCAACCTGGCTAGGAGAATGCGCTCCCGCGCATACACACTTACACGCAGGACAAGCATGGCGTCCCATCCTGGAGGCCGTCGAACTGCTTGCTTGTGGCTGTTGCTGGGGCGACGGTTGCTGCGACAGCTGTGGGATATAGTGCCACGGATGGTACGCCCTGCTCCCCCGGTTGCTGTGACATTATAGCGCATGTTTATCCCTTAGCTCTCGTACCAAAGGCCTTCATTACAATGACAGCATTCATTACACACAACAAGCGCGCTGCATCATCGCTGCAAGGACAACAACCCAAGACGTTACTCCACCTTTCATTTCCTTTTTGGGGCTCTCCTACGACACTTGCGCAACTCCGGTCGCACGTATATTTGCCGGGCTGTGGAGACCATGTTCTTGGATTCGTAGCCAAAGGCGAACAATGTATATACGGACTCCTGAACGCAGCAATGCAAAAACGGCAACATTGCGCCGTTCATATGCGCTGTAATATTAACCTACCCGGCCTCCACCCATGCCGGAAAAAACACGCTGAGCGAGCCTACCTTTCATGTCCCGCATGCTTATGGGACGCGCGCTACCATAAGCCTCGCGCTACCCTGGCCCTGCAAGGTCAAAAGTACGGCGGCAGGTCAAGCTGCTGACCTGGCAAGGATTTGGCTTCGCCGCACTTCCCAAAACCTTCGACAGAAAATGATCATCGCAACAAAACGGATCAAACAGCCCGGCTAGCCATGCACCTGAGAACCTGATGGGTGCGACATCACTGCAGTCGCATCCAAATCGTAAGGACTCGGTCTAAAAGCCACATCGCGACAACAAACAACTCAGGAAAGGATCGATACGTTAAAAAGGGGCAGATCCAAATATTTAATAATCAAACTACGAACATACCAGCTTGTGGCGTTTCAACCGGACCACCCGCTGAAGCTGGCATACATACATGCATACCTCCAATCCTCATCATACACCGGCCATTTTACACGTGCCGTGCCGTGCCGTGGTCTCAAGGACATTGACTTGTCTTCTCCGTGGATGATTCTCTCTTCTCAGGCACAGAACGTACACAGAAAACACACAGAGCGAGAAACCTGCGCTGTGCTGCGCCTAAACCCTGATTCCGTTCCAATCCCTGAGCTGCCAATGGCCCTTTCCCAGACTGTCCATACTTAAGCCCCCGGCTGCCGCACGCCGTCCTCTAATCGCTGTCGTAGTAATAGGTGGGCGCATCGTCCTCGTCATGCCAGAACCAGCACCGGCCGGGCCCCTTCGGGCAGTCGTAGATGGAGGCCGAATGCCGACACCGAGTGCGGCTGACGAAGCGTCCGCCGCGCCAGGGTCGGGATCGAGGCGGCGGCTCTACTACGGGGAGCACGTCACCAACCGGGAACGCGAACGGAGCTAACGCAACTCTAGGCAGAACATTGAGCTCCTCATCATCGCTGTCATCGCTATCATCACTGTCACCATTGTCATCGTTGTCTAACCTTTCATCCACGTCGCGAGGCACATCGAACAGCTGGCAGCCGCAGGCAGGCGTGCCGTGTACGTTGGCGGCTGTCGGCTTATTATCCTTGTACGCCTGGCCGCACCCGTAGCAGAAGTTGCATCCGCATCGGCACAGCATATGATTGCACCCCACGCTGCGCTCCACCATTTGCTTGCACTGCGGGCATTGCTTCCACTGCTGCTTCTCAGACAACTGGAGCACGGCGGCGTCCTCCGCCGAGCGGAGGTGGGCGGGGAGGGCCTGAAACTCCGTGCAGGTGTAGCCCTGAGGGGAGGGAAACACAGACACACAGGTGACGGCGGGAGACGGGTGCGGCCAGCGGAGGCCGTGCCGGGTACGCAGCAAGACAGCCCCCGGTTGGCAATCCCTGGAGCTGGGGCTTCAGCGCAAAGGACTACACGAGTCCCGTCTTCTAGTTCCCTTACTTGGCTCGCAGCTCGCACGGGTCGCGCCCCGGGCGCGCCCCCCCCCAAGTCCGCCCGGCCTAGCTCCCCTCATCTCACCTTGTGCCATCCGGGGATGCGACAACGAGGGCAGAAGCCCTTGCCGCAGGCGGGGCAGGTGCTGGGCTGGTTGGAGGGTAGCTCGCTTAGTTCCACCTGGAGTGGGCTGGAGCAGGACTTGTGCGGGCAATAGAGCAGCTTGCTGGGGTCCAGGGTGGACTTGGCTTCTAGAAGACGGAAGGCCTGCGCGGAGGGTATCGGAGGTGGTGGGCCGCAACAGCGGGTAATGCGGAGCGTATGGAGCGCGGCTGGGGGAGTGGGAGGCTGGGGCCTGCTCGCTATGCTGGCCAACATGTGATGCGAGCCGCTCAACGTGCGGCTCCCCTCTGTTCCGTAGCCAGCAACTGATAATTGGCAATTTGATGGCATCTGTGAAACTGGCAGCCTGAGTTCTGCAAGAGCATGGGGCATGTGCACCATGATCTGTAAAGTACGGCCCCTCCCTTGCCTTGCTGCGTACCTGCACCTCCTTGGTTTGGCCCTCCAACGTCGCCATGACAGCTTCCCTCGAGAACTTCAGTCGGCAGCCCTGTCGTCCCCCTCCTGCGCCTCCTCCGCCTCCTGCGCCTCCCCCCACAGCCATGGGGCAGGTGATGGGGTACTTGCCGTCCTTGATCGCCCCGCGCACGTACTCGGAAATGCAGCCAGAGCAAAAGAAGTGGCCGCAGCCGGCAGAGGCCGTGCTGGATGACGCTGCGTCAGCCCCGGCGCACGTAACTTCTTGCTGGGGGAACTGGTCAAAGCAGGACAGGCACGTGACTGTTACGGGATTTGTTCTCCCCGTGGGCTTAGCGGTGGAGCCGCCTGGGGCTGCCGTTGCCGAGGGCCCGGGCCCTCCGGAGGCGGGCGCACTGCTGCGCGTGCCTGATCCGCTGGGGGGTGGTGCGACAGGTGGGGGCCGAGCTGTTGTAGGTCGTTGGGTTGTGAGCCCGTGGGCTGGAGTCGGAGTTAAGGCCCTCGTCCCGGAAGGCTGCGGTGTCGGCCGCTGCGGCCCACTAGCAGCGGCGCCGGAGCAAACGTCCTGAGGGGCGCCGGGGCAATCGTCCTCAGGAGGCGTCGCCGCAACCGGCATCGGAAGGTTCAAGGGTTCCTCCAGGAGGTCACCCTCCTCAGCCCAAGTCCGTTCGTCGAGGCTAACAAGCTTGCGCGCAAAGTTCTCGTCGTGGCGTGCGACCGCGGCGCGCCAACGCTCCTGGGCCCACATCGCCGCTGCCACTGCCTCCGACTTCTGTTCTGCTTGCACCTGTTTTGAAAGGGATTCCTGCACTGATTCGGCCACAATGAAGCTAGCCGTGGCGTGGAGCTCCTGGAGTTGACGTTCAAGCTGCTGGATGTCGGCGATACCTGGGATATCCAGCCCAAGCTGCTGGATCTCATTTTCAAGCATATTTTCATCTTCAAGATCAAAGCCGAGGCTAAAAGCTATGGCTAAGCGCTGAGCAACTAAAGCATCCTGTTGGGCTTGCAGCTCCTCTTCTTGAAGCCGAATCGCCGCCAGCTCATTCTCGACGCGGCTCTGTTCGACAAGAGCTACCATGGTTTGTGCTAGGGAATAAATGATGCAACAGTTGCTGGGCTAAAACGCGTCAATACACGTTCATGGGCCAGGCGTGAGATATTGCATCCCTCGAAACAATTGCCAAGGCTCCCAAAAAATTCAGAACCGGATTATGAAGTACAAGCGCTCGGTGGACGGATGCGATTAGATCAAAGCCGTATTAATCTCAACATCTTTGTTCCCCAATCCAAACCATTGTTGTCTCATTTATGCCTTTCGGAAATTTTCCTGTCAGTTCCATATCCGCGCTATTCGATATCCATACTGCTCTACGACCCACAGGACCCCCATCGTCTAAACCCTAAAAGATCTCATTGCTCATCCGGAGAGTTAAGAGCATGAAATCGCGATCAAGGACGCACTGTAAGACGGCCGCGAGCTTCTTTTTGTTCCCGAGAACGGTTACAGCATTTGCAAAGGAGGTGCACGAGCTAGGAGAGGGGAAGCAAACCTTGACCGGGAACCATCTCCAAAGAAGGCGAAGGACAGAAAAATGCAAAACCCAAGCACGAACGCAGAGGCTTCACCAGAGGAAACAGGAAAACAAGGCAAAGATGAAGACCACCAAACATACGGAAGGAAATAAAAAAAGCGATGGGCGGCAGGAGGCGTACAGCGAGTTAGGAAAATGACATCGAAAACCATGCCCACACCACGACATGACCTCCTTGTCCGAAGACCTGCTAGTCGGTGCCAACCACTATGATGACGATGCAAGTGAACCCGGGAAGCTTTAGAAACTGCCATTTTGAGAGGTTTTTTATAGCCCATTTAAGGCTTCCTTGCACCGTTCGGCCATATTCGCGGCTCCCGGCATCCGCTAAGCGAATTCCGCTTCATCACAAACAACCGTATGTAGGATCCGTACTAACGGCACACGACATATTTATATTGTGATCCTGCGTACCACTACAAGCCCCGGCCGCATAGTGCACCACAAACAAGGCTTTCCTCAGCTTCCCCACATAACGCAGTTCTCTACAACAATTGGAAAGTGTGCACACGCTAGCAGGAGGGTGTCTCAGGCCATCTACCCCTGTCCACAACCACCAACGGGCGCAACTACCACCAACAGGTGCGTTCTTCTAAGCACGCTCGGGCTGCTAGGGCGGAGCCCGTATCGTCGGCTGCCAGACACGCATCGCGCCTGTATTAACGGCTGCCGGACGCGCACGGCCCCTATATCGAGGCCCCCACTATCATCCTTTGCTTTGATTGTCTTCATCCCCGCCTTCATCGTCGCCGTCGAATCCCGGTCACATCTTGTGTGGCCGGAGTCATGTACGACCGCTGCCATGCCATCAGCGGAGACTCTAAAAACACGTGTACGACATGTCGGGTTCATTTCCGTTCTTGCGGTTATATGACTCTTGCGAGTTATTTCTCTTTCATGGTAACAGGCGCAGGCCTGCCGCAGGGCGATGGATTACGGCGATGGCCTTGTAAGAGCCTCCGAGTCCCAACCCAAGGAAAAGAGCCGGGAGCGGCATGTAAGAGCCCCTTTCTCAGGGCTATAAGAGTTCCAAACGGCCCATTTCTTAGTTGGGAGGTAAGTCCGACATCACTAGGACACGCCATTAACTCACAGCACCAAATCAGGAGAGCATCTCCAATGCATCTGTGGCGGCCGCGGCTTCGCAAGCAGCGGCAGGGGACGGTCGGCAAGCTGTGTCCGTGTACGCGGGCGCATGATATCACCTTCCGAAGGAATGGCAGGTGGTTAGCTGACCCGTCGCCATATCTACAGGGTATAGGGCCAGACGCTGATACGGTCATACAATCGAGATTGACGAGCCATGAAGCCATGAGTTATGAATTAAGCAGTGTGATGCACATACCTGCGCAATTACGGAAAGAGCTGTGTTCGATGGCGGAGGAAGCTAAGCAGCCGTCGTACCTGGGCAGGAGGATTTTAAGCGTATTAGAGTGCCAGGTTTGCATGCTGTGCCCGATGCGTCCATATACAATAAATTCTCTATGAGATATTCAGGATAACTCTGTCGTGAAATGCACAGAAAGCTAACAGGTTCGAGATATACGTTTATTGATTCCGAATAGATTCCATGTTTTTCACTTTCTTTGTATATGCGTCTTTCGCAGTGAATATTGTGCACTTTGTGTAATCTGTGTGCCTCTTCAACAGCTGCTGTTTCGTCCGCAAACCCTAGCCATTGCGCTGAGAGCACGCTGAGCTTGAGACATACTAGGTTGCGAACGAAAGAGTTTTGGATATTTCTTATAGGCTGTATTAGCCCGAAGATGTAGGGCACCGTCGGCACAGCCAAGAGACCACGATGACGCTAGTGCAGTTTGAACATACACACCTGGGCGCATATCTAGCCGGTGCATTCGCAGTCGCGTGCCTATTTACTGACAGTGCACAGGTGAGCAAAAAACAGCTACACGGCCCGGGAACCTCAACTCGCCTGTCTCTTGACCCTCCTGGAAGCAGTCAATGGCCCGGCCCAACCTTTTCTGACCGCATGCCTTTTCACCCGTGCACACTATGGCTCACAGGGCCTCATCGAAAGAAATCAGCTTAATCGGAAATGGCTTTTGCTGTACGGTATGTTCCAGTGCCAGGGTTTCAGAAGAAGAATGTTGTGCCGGGGTCCATCGCAAACCGGATTTACAAATGGGCATGAGGTACAAGGCCACACCACACAATTCAAAATCTGTCTTACCCCTAAATGGCTTTTCCAGAGAGACTTTCCTCGGAATCCCTGGGGCTGTGTGGAGCCGCTTTCAGCTGGCAGGAATGGCTGTACGCCTCCTCTGTTGCGGCTGTAGCAGCTTCCTGCTGTGGAGGGCTACACCCCACCTTCGGTCCCCTCGCTGCTTGTCGTCTATGTCTACGTCACCTTCGCGTGTGCCATTACCTACCTCCCCGGAGTGATGGCCCCACCTTTTAAACGCCCGCAAAACATGCGACTGAACCCCCCTGGCCCCAACCCCCGAGCCGGCCGCCCTATCGGCCTGCCGTGCCATTTGCTCCTCCCCACACCGGCCCCCCTTACTTTCCCCTCGTCAATCGTCTGTGCTTCGTCGTAACCCCCTTCCCCTATCTCCCCTTGCTCCACACACCCAAACCCCCACGTGCCCAGGCGTGCTGTGTTTCTTCGCCTACCTGTACGCCCGCCCCTTCATCCGCGTGGGCCTGGGGTCCGCGAAACGGTACGGGACTGGCAGCGGGGGCAACGGTACGGCAGTAGTTGCAGTGTTTCTTGCCTTAGCACATGCCTCGACCTTTCCGGGGGGTTCTTTTAGTCACGTCAGTCGCTCGCCGCCCTTTTTTAAAAAACCCGACAGCGGCTACATAAACTTCTCGGCGCTCTACATCGTGTGGCTGTGTTCCGCCGTATTCTACCACCTGCCCTCCCTGGAGCAGTTGGGACTGGATGTACGGGCTGACGTGTCCATGCTCATCGTACTGTTCCTGTCCAGCCTGGCGGTACGTCGGGTTACGTTGGGTACGGCGATGGTGCGTCATTGAAGGTTGCGGCGCCGTTGGGCCGTTTGGCGGTCATCTACTCGCTTCCTCCTCCTTTGTTGTCCTTGGTGGTGGTGGTGGTGGTGGTGGTGTAGGGGGTCTTTCCTTTCCCCGGGGTCAGCGCTCTCCCTTCCCGTGGGTTTATACATGTATGTATGTATGTATGTATGTATGTATGTGTGCATAGATGGATGGATGGATGGTAAGGTTCAACCCCCCTATGCTACCTTCACTCGTTCGTGGTTCGTCTTTCCCCCTATGCTAGCCTCGTCGTTCCGAGCTCCCCCCTCCCCACCCCCCCGCCCGGGGCCCCTCAGGCCCTATCGCTGCTGGCAAGTCTGCACACAGCCGCCGTGTCACTCCGGCTGCTGCCCCGGAGAGCCTATCTGCCGGAGGCGGCGAGTGCGGCCGCCACCGCCGCCAGCACCGGCGTCAGGGCCAGAGGTGCGGCCGGCCTCGGCAACGGCAACGGCACGGCACACATCGGGTCGACCGGGCCCAGCAGCTCCCCCCCCACTTCCTCCTCCTCCTCCTCCCCCTCTTCCTCGGCCTTCAGCGGGCTTCGGGAGCTCTGGACTCTGCTGCTGTTGAACAGCATGATCATTGCCGTAGCGTGCAGGTGGGGGCGGGGGGGTTAGGCCGGGGTGGCGGGAGCTTAGGGGTTTAGGAGGGCGCCATCGCATCGCATTGCGATGTGTTTTTGAAAGATGTCGGGCGCGGGTCGGTCGTTGGCGCGGGTCCAATGGACACGTCTTTATGTGCTCAGGTGTGCTCAACACAAGCAGTGGCGCCTAGATGTGTGTGTGTGGGGGTGGGGCCCTCGGCGCCCAGGAAAGGGGGAAAGGAGGGTCAAGGCAAGACATGTAATACAAAAGTTTGAGACACAAGATATGGGATCACAAGGTAACCGCATTAGCAGCCGCCCCAATAAGTTATCCTGTGACGCCGTTAACAAACCCTACCTCATCACCTTCCGAGGGCCTTGCCCGATTTCTCTTGTTCCCCCCTCTTCGCGTTCCCCCCATTTTCCCCCCTTAATCCCCCTTTACCGGCGTTGTGTGTATATGTGTGTCTCTGTGTGTGTGTGTGTGTTCACTACCAGCACCTACCTCTCCTTCTGCGGGAATGGCACTCTGCGAGTGGACGGCAGCACCCCCGCCTTCAAGGCCGCTGTGTGCGCCAAGTGGCTGCAGCCAATCCTCACATCGGAGTACCCGCGGTTCGCAAGCTGGATGTTGTACGGTAGGCTTCGTGACCCGGCCCCGGGCCCATGTACTGTCGTATTGTCGTACACCCATGCAGCACCCTGTACGACCCCTACATTCACCCACCTCCGCATCCGTACGCTGCCGTATCGCCGCAGGAGAGGGCTCCCCCGACAAAACTGCTGGGGGAAAGGGATGGGGAGGTGGCGACACCCTCCCTGGTCTCGACAACCGCAATGACAGCAGCATCGGCAGCAGTAGCAGCTTCCCGCTCCGTAGCCCGGGCGGTAGCCGCAACGGCACCTATGTGGGCGGTGGTGGTTATGGTTATGGTTATGGTTATGGTGGTGGGGGGTACATCAGTGTCGACGTCCCGCTGGGTGACCGCGGAGTGCACTCCGTACCCGCGGGTGCGGTGTTGTCCCCGGTGCTGAGCATGTGGGTCACACTGGTGGCGGTGTACGTAGGTGAGGGGGGGGGCAGGGGGTGGGGGGTGTCGGGAGGGGGGTGAAGGATCCCCCCTGGAGACACCCGGTCGGTCAGTCCTGCGGCTTTCGTGTGTGAGCAATTTCTCACCCCGGATTACAATTTGTGTGTATGCATGTGTGCATGTATGTGCTACATGTTGAGCTGCGTTATCCTCCAAAGATATAGATAACGTCCTCTTGCATACATACATACATACATACATACATACATACATACGCTCTTGCCCCCCTACAGCCAACACCCTGGTGGGGCAGCCACGGCTCGTCCAGGCAGCCGCGGAGGTTGCACTAACGGGCAGTAGCGGTATCAGGAGTCATGGTAGCGGCGGCAGTAGCAACAGCGGTAGCGGTGGTAGAGCGTCAGATCGCGGCGCACGCCCGCGCTCACGTTCGGAAACCGCTGCCGGGGCCTTATACTCCTGGTCTTCATCACCCTTGTCGTTACTAACCGTACGGCGCCTGGGTCTGTTCCGGCGAAGTGCCGCCGGCGGCGGCGGCAGCGGCGGCACCTCCGCCGCCAAGTGGCAGCCTGGCGCCGGCGCTGCACCCGGAACTGCTACTGCTAAACCCCCTACTGCCCCAGCTACTGCTGTTGATGGAGCAATACGCAAGATTGTACGGCACCGGTCACTCGAGGTACGGCAGCTCTGGGTTGCTGGTACGGCAGCCTTGACGGCATAGAGGCGAGTTAGAGCGGGGCAATGTTTGTAAGGATGTTGAATCCTGGTGTGACAGTGCCCCCCCTCCTGACCACCGGTACCGACACGTCCGCCGCCACTTTCCCCGTACTCCCCGGACCACCAAAGGGGGGGGCCCCCAGGGCCAACATTCTTCGGTCGAGCCCCTGCCGCATGCTAAGTTGCCTGATATTGGCGGACCACTCAGCCCCCACATCCACATCTCAGTTCCTCAACCTTCGAGGACGTTATGGCAATACTGTCGCGACGTTCTAGCGTCACGTTCATTTTGCCGTTTTGTCTCAGGTTATGTCAGTGTGGTAATCAGCACTTCTCTTCTCTTCCTAACCACCGCCTTTCCCTTCCCACGTCCCTTCTATTTTCCGTACATTGGATCCAGATCAAAAAGCCCATTAGCAAGGGGCTCAGCAAAGCGGCAGCCGCCGCCGGCTCTGCAGCGCGCAGCGTCGCCGCCGCGACGGCGCTGGCCGCTGCCGGCGGTTCCGCCGCCCGCGGCGCCGCCGCCGCCGCTGCCCGGCGGTCCCTGACCTCCCTCCACGGCCTGGCGGTCTCCACATCCCGTCTGCGGCGAGCGGCCTCCGAGTACCTGCTGAGCTCGCACCCCTACCTGCCAGCGCTGCTAGGACAGGTGGGGTAGCCGCCGTCGTCCTCTTGTGTGCGTGTGTTAGTGAAGGGTGCGGGTGGCGCTCGAGCAACTTGTGTGAGTCTGTATGGGTAACGTATAGAGGCTCTTTGAGTCGGGTGGGATGGGGTGGGGTCGAACAGGAATTCGACGGAAATTAGCACCCCGTTAGGATTGCGGCCGAGCTGGAACTCCAGGGGCGGTTGTGTATCGAACCGGAGTCGAACCGGAGTGTCGTTGTGCATCTCTAGTCCTGTTGTTGAGGATCACGTACGCGGCATGAGGAGTGCATTTCAGTGCAATTCAATTAGTGTCGAGTTCTGGAGAGCTAATTAGATGCAATGATAAGAAATAAGGGTGGCAGCGCCAAGGGCTGCGCGATGAAGGTTTCCCTCTTCGTTTTCTTCTTTGTTTGGTGGTGTGATGTGATGGAATTGTTTTGCTGATGTCGTACGAAGGTACGGCGGGGCATGGCCGCCCTGGAGCCAACCCACCTGGCGGCAGGGCTGGCGGAGGCGACAGGGCTGCCGCCGGACCTGGCGCGCGCGCTGACCCGTGGGTCCTCATTCTCCGCACTGGCGGACGACGCGGTGGCGGCGGCGGCGACAACGCGGTCGCTGCCGTACATTACAGCGTCCGAATCCACCGTCGCCGCTGCCGTCGGCAACAAAGCAGGTGCTACTGCCGATTTGCCGTCGTACGTTTGGGGTTACCCCGGGGCTGCGGGTGCCGTCGGGGGTGGCGGAGGCGGTGGCGGAGGCGGTGGCGGTTTCGGCGGCGCAGCTGCGGCGGCGCGGTCTGGCGGCTCCGCAGCGTCAGCATTACTACCGGTTGCGACAGGTCCGCCAGCTCAGCCGGAGTTTCTGGACATGGTGCGAGCCGAGGGCCTGGCAGGAATGATGGGAAGGATGGAAATAGCCGTACAAAGCCGTACAAAGGGAGCCAGGGAGAACGTCGTAGGCCGCGCGGGAATCAAACGGAGGTCTCTTTCTTCCTGTTTGAAAGGTCGTGGCCGTTCTTGTCGTTTTCTTGATAAAAAGATGCCGTACTTGTACGAATGGACGCATGACGTACTTCCCGTGTGGCTTAGCCCGTCAGTCCTAACGATTACGACGCGACCCAGCTCGGGTTTTTAACTAACTGCCCCAACTTATTGCAACATCCCTAGCTCCGAAACCAAATCTGTCGCACCTGTTCCTCCTCCTCCTCCCACACAGGTGCCTTGGTATTCGGGAACCAGTGCAGGTGGGTGGCTGAGTCGGTTAATCGGTTATGACGATTAAATAACTTTCGGCTGACATGAAAATACTATTCTATCGTATTTCAGATAGACTAAAATAAATTGCCGAGAAGCTGGAACCCTCGCACCCTCCTTCTGCGGCCTTCTCACTTTCATCAGCATCATCCGGTCCGTTCCGACCCTTTCGCCGTTGTACTCTAGATTTGTTCAAGACGTTGTTCGACTTGATGGTCTCAGTAAAATTGTTCCTGGGAAGATTCGATATGCGGACCTTGGAGGTAGGTGTGTGTGGGGTTCGGCAGGAGAGGGGAAAGACACGCAGGCTACGGAGGGTAAAGGAAGTGGGGGGGAGGTAAGGAAGGGAGGGATAAGGGGACTTGGGTGAAATGCACAACACTGATTCAAAGGTCCGGACTCCGGTACCAATATCATGCAGCGATCTGCCCCTAGGTCGACGGCGAGGTCCCTACGTCAACTAAAAGGAAAGAATACCGCCAGACCAGTCGGTGTCCCGTATAGCTGCCCAACCATACAGACATACAGTCAGACAGTCAGACAGACAGACAGACAGACATACTCCCACCCATTTCCCCTCCCCCTCCTCAGGCCGCCACCGCCGCCTCCATGGCGGACTCCTTCAACGACACGCCCAGTGAGGGAGACGGATTCACGTACGAGCACCTGGACGAGCGACCCCAGGTATGTACGACTGGTAGCTCGTACTAGACGCATACACACACTTGTCATCACACGCACACGCATACCGCCCTGCACTCTATGCCCCGTGTGTCGTACATATCCACTTTCCGGCAGCTCCGCGGGGGAGGTCACCCCCCTTCCGTAACACACATCCAGCTTGTTATCATCCCGTCACAAAACCCTATTCCTTACCATAGTCGTTTTCCAGCTTCTCCCCCACCTAATTACCCGCCACCAGCGCCACGGGTGTAACCCTAAGCCTTTCCCCCGCTCGGGCCCGGGGGGCCCCCTAACACACATACACACCCGCCACACCCGGTCAACCCAAACCCCAACCACCTCACACGAAAAACACGTACTCGTGGACGAACATGTACCCACATACATACATACATACGGACGTAACACAGCTGTGGTTGGACTTCATGGCGGATACGGGTGACGGCGGCAACCCGACCTACGCAGTGGCGGCGGCGCTGGCGGCGCCGGCGCTGACGGTTGCCGTACCACCGGACCTGCCGCTGCCGGCGGAGGCGGTGTCATTATCACCAACGGCGGCGGCGGCGGCGGCAGGGGCAAGCAACGGCGACCCGAAGGCTGTTGGTAGTCGGTGTCGTACCGCTGCCGGGGGGATGCCGTATGTGCCCAAGGTAGGAGCACTAACACGAATGTCGTACACATTACCGTACTGCCATCTCGCCGTCTCACCTGCAGCACGCTCCCCTCCCCAAGCACAGCACATCCCCCCCCTGATGTTCTTGGACCCCATTTTGATGCCACACAGTACCTGACGCAGCGGCATCTGGGTCACCTGTCTGAGCACCCCTTCTTGCTCTCCTTCCCTCACCTTAGCTTCTTATCCTCGCCTCGCCTCGCCTCGCCATCCCTTCCCCTCTTCTTACTGCTCACCACCTCCCTCCCTCTCCCTCCCCTTCCCCCACATATATACACACTCGCACATACACACACACGCAGCCTGGCAGCCCCCTGGTCCTCCCCCGGGGTGATGTGTTGCTGCTGGGGGGGGACCTGGCCTACCCCAACCCCTCAAGGGAGACCTACCAACACAGGCTGTTCAGGTGGGGCTCGGTGGGTGGGGAGAA
>NW_003307589.1:63729-71253 GCF_000143455.1 Volvox carteri f. nagariensis | reverse complement strand
GGGGAGAAGGGGGTAGGAGGGGGGGAGAAGGGGGGGAAGAAGGGCGGGAGAAAGGGGGGGTCGGGGTCCCATCCACCGCTCCAGTGTGCGGTGCGGGGTACCGTCCGCCGCCTGGTTGGCGGAGGCCGCGTACGACGAATCAATTACGACAATTATACCGCCCAGCCGAATCTCCTCGTACACGCGGGTGGCCGCAACCGCTGCTGCTGCTACTGCCACTGCGGCTGCTGCCCCCCCTCCCCCCCTCCACCTTCCCCCCATGCAGACCCTTTTCGGACGCTCTCCCCCCTCCACCGCACTTCCACACCGGTCGACTGGTGGTCCACAAACCCGACCTGCCGCCCGGTGAGTGAGTGTGGGGGATGGGGTGGGTTGTGTTGGGGTGCAGAGGAGCAGCGCAGCGTTGTGGGCATTCCCGCACCCATACCCCACATTACCCGCGCGCTTCCTTCCACACGACCACATCCAGACATGTCTCCCCCACTCTCTGTCCCCCTCCCCGCCCCCAGCCTGGGGAGTGCATGAGGCCCACCTGCCCTCGGACCCGCGGGGCCTCAGTCCGCGCTCCTCCCGACGAGCCTCCTCAGCGGCCCTGAGAAGGTACCCGGGACCAACAGCATTCGCCATACCGGGGAACCACGACTGGATTGATGGACTGGAGGTGATGACGGGGCGGGGCAAAGGGGGGCGGGCGGGAAGGGGGGCGGGGGAGAGAGGGCTCTGGGGAGTGAACAGGCTGTTGGGTGGGTGGGTGGGGGTTCTAATGGTGGACCCCGGTGCCCCCCGAGAAGGTAGTTCACGTGCAGCGCTATGGATTGCGATGGCTGCCTTGCAATACGTGCGTGTGTATATGTATGTGTATGTGTATGTGCGTGTCAACGGAGAGAATGAAAATCCCCCCGCTCACCGCCCTCTTCCCCCCTTGGGTTCCCCCCCTGTCCCCGGATCCTTCACCTCTCCCCCTGTGCACATATACATACACTCAAACATACACACAGACCTTTACACGGGAGATTCAGCACCAGGGCTGGCTGGGCGGCTGGCTGCTGCCGCAGGTACGATAACGACGGCGACATAGTACGACATGGTACGACACGGTCCGAATCTAATGTACCCTTAAATATATTATATTTCCATAACGGTGCTGGGTTTGCGTCGCCTACTATCCTACCCTAGGCGCCCTGGTTTCCTCCCGCATATACTGATGTGTCCGGTTCAGGAGTGTACGGCACGTACTTACCGCCGTACTCGTGAATGATAAAACACATGGAATGCACGGGTGTCGCCATCGCCGCCACCGCTGTCTCCGCCGCCGTCTCCTCCCCTCCTTTCCCTCCTTTTGCCCAGGAAAAAAGTTACTTTGCTTTGCGGCTGCCGGCTGGCTGGTGGCTGTTCGGATTCGACCTGGCTCTGGTCCAGGACATCGACATGCAGCAGTACCGCTACTTCGCCAACGTGGTCGAGCAGCGGATGGGGCCCGAGGACCAGGTAGGGGGGGAGGACGGCCGCCGTGGCGCGCCGCGGCCCTAGAGCTGTGCCCAGGCGCCCGCTGCTGCTGCTTCCGCTGCTCCGTCTCCCCTTGCTATACCCGACTCGACCTACAGCTGTACGATGATCTGTACTGCATTTCCGTACTTTCGTTACATTTTCATCGTTTTCACCATGTTTCTTAACCCCTCTGTCCGTCACCACCACCACCATCCCCGGGGGGCCCCGATGGGGGCTCCCCGCCACCCGCCACCCGCCACCCGCCACACACACCCCAGGTGATCCTCATGACGCACGAGCCGCTGTGGCTGCTGGAGTGGTTCTGGCGGCGACCGCACCTGGGTGCCAACCTGCGGCAGCTGGTGCGGGGGCACCTGCGGGGGCGGGCCCGGGTGCACCTGGCGGGGGACCTGCACTTCTACATGAGGCACAGCTGGGTGGAGGCGGCAGCGGTACGGCAGCAGCAGCAGCAGGCAGCGGCGGGGCCGGCTGCTGATGCGGGTGCTACTGCCGCAGGCACCAGTCATGCGGGTGGTTGTCATCCTCCTCCTCCTCGTCATCCTCATCATTATCGTGATGATGATGATGATGATGATCACCCTACGGAGGATGAGGAGCAGCAGGGAAAGGAGGGATTATTGTTGGGGGGGAGTTGCGGCGGCAGTAGCTTTGACGCGGTGCTGGAGGAGGAGGCGGAGCACCCGCAGCTACTGGGGGGCGATGTACCGCCGCAGCCGCCGCCAGCAGCGGCACCCCTCCCGGCCACCTCGCCGTCAGGGGAACGAGCTGGCCACGTAGCCGCCGGCGGCAGCGGCTGCAAATCGCCGTTTGTTGCGTGTGGCGGCAACAGCAGCATCAGCATCAGTGGCGACGTGGCGGCTGCGGAGGTCCTGCCGCCGCCGCCGCCGCCGCCGTCTTCTGCATCGGGCGCCGTGTTCCGCGCCGCTTCATGTCCTGCCCTGGAGGGTCTCTCCCAACCTCACCCCCAACCTCATTCCTACCCCCACCCCCGCTCTCACCCGCACCCTCACCTCAAAACCCCGGAACCTGCAGCTGCAACTCAACCACATGGCGCTACCCACACCCACATCCGCACCCATCAAGGGGCCCATGGCCGTCATGACAACGAGTCGGAACCGTCGCCGCCGCCGGCGTCGGCATTTGCGTCGCGTCTGACGCCGCCACATTACCTCCAACTCGACGGCGGCGCCGCCGCCGCCGCGGCCGGCACCTTCGGCGCCGCTGACGTGCAGCGCAGCTGCCTCCCTGCTCGCGTTCCCTGCGCCGCGTGCGAGGCTCGACAGCGGTGGTCCCGTCACCCCCACGACCCGCAGCACCTGGTGGTGAACGGCGGCGGCGGGGCGTTCCTGCACCCCACACATGTGTTTGCTGGGGCCCGCTTCCCCGCACCGCACGACCCGGCCGCTGATGCCACCGCAGGGCTTTACGCGGCGGTGGCGCTGCCGTGCACTTGCGGGTGGGCGGGGGAGGGGTCGCTGTGGGGGGGGAAATGCGGTTGGGTGGTATGGTCGTACTGACGGAGGGGTTTGAGACCGCTGGGTCTAGGCTGTTCGTACACATGTACGTAACCAGTCAGGGAGGGTAATAGGGGGAGCTGGGGAACACTGGGTTACAGAATGCCCGTGGACTTGTACGGCACCGTGTGCACTCTCTCGCTCCCCCTCTCCCCGACCTCCCCCCGAGGTGTTATCGCCCCCATCCACCATTTCCTCCTAACATACTCCCCAATACCCAGTCCCCGCGCGCTCTGAATCTTCGCTTTGGTCCCCCCCCTCCAACCACCAACACCAGCAATACCCCCAACACCACGGTCATCCTTGAAAACGTTTTAATTTCGCACCTAAGAATACTCCCTCCTCCTCCTCCTGCCGCCGCCGCCGCCGCCGCCGCCGCGGGGCCGACGCCACGTCATCTCCCTCCAGGATCTACTACCCCGGTGATGCGCTGTACGGCGGTCCGCCCGGGGCCCGCATAGGGCCCTCTTGGCTGCAGCCCGGCGGCTGGCCACAGCCGCCACCACTACAACCGACGCTTTTGTACGGCGCCGGCTCCCTCCCGGGCACCCAATGGGCGGCGGCGGGGGGCCCTTGTGTTGCTCCCGGGGTGGTGGCGGGAGGGGGTTACAGTTCCCCCGGTCCCCAGGGGGAGTATGTGTGTGCGGCGTGTTACCCCTCCCCCCGCACGTCCCTGCAGCTGGGCCGCAAGAACCTGCATGTGTTTCGATTGAGGAACACACGGTGAGCGGGCGTGTGTGTGTGGGGGGGGGGGGAGTTAAGTGTGTGGGGGGGGGGGCCGAATGGGGTTGAGATTGACGGGAGGGGAGGGGGGAGGAGTGAGGTGCAGAAAGGGGCCGGGGCGGGACGGGTAACTGCTAACACATGACGTGGCGTGGCATGACGTTGCGTGACGTGACCCAGCACGTTGTGTTTCGCGACGCGGTGACCCCGCCCGCACCCTCATTCCGCCGTACTTAGGACGTACTTACCCCCTTATACTGCCCGCCGTGAGGGTGCTGAACCCCACCCCCCAGGACCCCTCCTCTTCTCGACGGATCTGTCCGGCCCGCTCGTGCCCCATGCCGCCTTCGGGCCTGGCCCTTGTCGTACGTTGCCCCACTGCAGGTTTGACGTCATCGGCGGCGTGTTTTATTTCTTGCTGGTGGTGTCCGTACTCCCCCGCTGCAGTCATCTGGCGGAGGTCCTAGAGGCCGACTCGCCCGGTGTGTGCGTGCGTGTATGTATGTATGTATGTATGTATGTATGTATGTATGTATGTATGTATGTATGTATGTATGTGCTTGGGGTTGGGTGGGAAGCGAGGGTGAGGGTAAGGGTCAAGTTCACAATACCCGTACTCCGTGTTTCCAATCCTCCTCTGCCTCCGCTACCTCCTTCACCTCAGCCGCCCCTCCGCCGTCTCCCATTCCTCCTCCTCCCCCCTTACCCCCCTTGGCGCCCCCCCCCCTACACTCGTTCGTGGTTCGTCTTTCCCCTCCCATACACACACGCACACGCACACAGCCAAGGCGGTATCCCTGATGTGGAGTGCGTATACGGACACGCTGGCGGCCATTGCGGGCCGCAGCTACCTGTCCGCGGGGGCGCTGGTGGTGCTGCTGCTCCTCAGCCTGGGGCTGGCGCGGGGAGGTCAGTGGGAAGGCTGGATTGGAGAGGCTGGGGTGGGATGGAAAAGCACAAGGGTGTACGAGCGAGTGCCGTACACGTAGAGTAATTTTCCTTGCGTTACATTGCGTCACTCAGGGCGCGCATTTTAAGCGGGAGGGGCCGAGTCGATTGGGGTTACAGCCATTGTACGGCAGTTGTACGGCAGTTGTAAGTTGCAGCGGTTTCAGGAGGAGGAGAGTGGAGGGGTGTGGAGGGGGGAACACGTTGCGGCGCGCACACATCCGTCACACACACACACACACACACCCCTCTCAGGAGGGGGAAGGTGGAACAGGGCACTGGTTCCCTAGTCAACCCCCCTTCCCCCCTTGGTATTTATTCGCGTCTCAACTGCCATCCAACACACCACATCAAAACGCGCTTTGGCTGCGGACTTCACACACAGGGGGGGTCGGAGCCGTCAAGTCCCCGCTGCCGTCGTCGTCGTCGTCGTCAGCAGCAGCAGCAGCAGCAGCATCGATGGCCAGCCCCGGCGGCAGCGGCGGCGATATGGGACCGGCGGCGGCGGCGGGGACGGCTACTGCCGCCGCTAACCGCGCCGACGGCAGCGGCAGTATCTCGCCAGTACGTGCGCCGCCGCCGCTGCTGGCGGCACGGATTGGTGGATTTGCCGTACAACTGGCCTTTGCGATAGCGCACTGTGCGACGCACGTGACGTTCGCCATCGTGCTGCTGTTGCTGCTTGAGCTGGGAGTTGAGACCTGCATCAAGTATGAACCACCGCCGTACTGCGCCGTACCGTGTCACCGAAACATATTCATATCGCTGTTGCTGCTGCTGCTGCTGCCACCGCTCTCCCCCTGTTTTTCTTACAGCCATTTGTTGGATCGCCACTACCCGGGTTTGGCTTCTTGACTGCCCCTGCTAATGTGCGCATGTACGTGCCTATATATGTATATGCGTATATATGTATATATGTATGTATGTGTGTGTGTTTGATTGTGCATGAGCTTTCAATGAACTGAGCTGCGAATACCACTTTGGTTTGTCCGTGTGGGTGTGTATTGCTCGTCCCACCGCTCAGGTACGAGCGTCTTGGCAAGGATGGTCCCAACAGTCTGTACCGTTGGTACCGCGAGTACGAGGAGCAGCACTTCCCCGACCCAATGGTGAGGTGTGGCACATAAATCACAACCACCAGTACGGCATCTGTGCCCTCCCTGCAGTTGGCTATCACTCGCTCTCTCCCCTCTCGCCCTTGTTGTGTGGGTTTCTGTTAACCGTTATTTGGTTAACCGTTATTTGGTCTGCGGGGTGGTGTGGGCATACAGGAGCGGCTACACCGCCCCTCAGTTCCCCACCCCCTTAACACACGCCAGGCCCCGGCCGGCGTACTATTGTTATTATTATTATTTGGTCTGCGGATGCGGCCACAACACTCTATCCGTCCATCGGGCCCTGGTCCACTCCCTCCCCCCGCCCCTACCCCCACCCCCCACCCCCTCACACGACCTGTTCATGCGGCATGTGGTCGCAGGGGGCAGGGGGTAGCTGTGTGTCGCCCCCGGGGCCGGGTTTGCGATGGGATTCCGCTCTTCCCCTAAATCCTACTCTCTACCACACTCCCTCACACTCCCTCACACTCCCTTTCACACACACTCTCACACACTCTCACACACTCTCACACACTCTCACACACTCTCACACACTCTCACACACTATCATACATACTCTCCCTCATACACACTCTCCCTCATACACACTCTCCCTCATACACACCCGCACCCGCACAGGGTTTGCGGCAGCTCCTGCAGAGGTGCACACTCGGACTGTACCCCGGGGCGCTCCAGGTGCGGCTCGGGGGACAGGGGAGGGGGAGGGAGGGGAGGGGGGGGGAGGGGGAGGGAGGGGAGGGGGAGGGAGGGGAGGGGGAGGGAGGGGAGGGGGGGGGAGGGGGAGGGAGGGGAGGGGGGGGGAGGGGGAGGGAGGGGAGGGGGGGGGAGGGGGGGAGGAGGGGGAGGGGTAAATCATGTGATGCGAAGAAGCTCAGAAAACATGAACTGCTTGCCTGCTGGAAGGCGTCCAAAGTCCGAAACCACCTAGTGAGTCCTAATCGATGGTGAAGTCATGTACCCGTGGTTCCGGAGGTAGTGAAGCTCCAACACGTTACCGACATTCTTTGTGGTGTAGTCGTCGTGTCTGGTCTCGTAAGATTGAGGTCATTGATATCCAGCTGTAGCAGTGTGTGCAGACGGGCTGTAGCAATGTGTGCAGACGGGCTGTATGTGCTGTATAGGTGCTGGCGGTGCTGGAAGGATGCACTAGGTAAGGGGGGGGGAAGGGGAGGGGCCGTATCCCGCATTGCTCCAAGTTGGATGGAGGAGCTGCCCTGTCGCCCTTCAACCGCTCGCATCGGGGGGGGGATGTGCATGTGAGTTGTTCTCCCTGCATCAGTTCTCGAGGGCCGTCACCTTTCGTCTTCTAGGAGCTGTGTGTGTATGTATGTATGTATGTATGTATGTATGTATGTATGTATGTATGTATGTATGTATGTATGTATGTATGTATGTATGTATGTATGTATGACGTTGATTACACTGTATGTATGTATGTATGTATGTATGTATGTATGTATGTATGTATGTATGTATGTATGTATGTATGTATGTATGTATGTATGTATGTATGTATGTATGTATGTATGTATGTATGACGTTGATTACACTGTGGGCTGAAAAGCCGGGGGCCCAGGGCCGAAGCACAGCGCGGGGGGCGGGTGCATACGGCTGGTTAGTCTCATGCACTCCGCCCCCGGGTCAGGCCGCACGGGAAACGACGGCCGGCACGCAACAGCGCTTGTTGGCGCTCCAACTAGACGGGATCTATGCGT
>NW_003307589.1:57654-62541 GCF_000143455.1 Volvox carteri f. nagariensis | reverse complement strand
ACCATGCGGGCCAGGTGCGTGTTGCCGGGCAGGGGGATGCCGTCCACGGCGAGCCGCCACAGCGTTTCTTTGTTCTCGTTCTCCCACCGCACCCCCGACCACAAGCGGGCTTGCGTCGCCCTGAAGCGGCTTGTTTCCGCTGAGGAGGAAGGTGTCGTTTCCTGCGGGTGCAACGCTTCTTGCACAAATGCTGCCATCAAGCGTCCCCGTTTCTCCTCGGTGGCCCCGCATTGCAGCTGTGTCGCTAGGCGGACCGTCAGGCGTGTGAGTGGGACGGTTGTTGTGCCGCCCGGCATCTGCCATCCGACCCGCTTTAGGATCATAGCCATCGCCTGAGTGCTGTTGGGGGTGCTTGGAGCCGCCATATCCCCCGCCGTTGGCCTCTCTGGCTGCTGCTGTTGGGGTTGCTGCTCATGCGGCTGCGTCTGTAGCTGTTGCTGCGGCTGTTGCTGCTGTTGCGGCTGCGGCTGATGCTGTGTCTGTAGCTGTGGTTGTGTTTGCAGCTGTTGTGGCTGTACCTGCGGCTGTGGCTGCGGCTGTGGCTGCGGCTGTAGCTGCGGCTGTGGCTGCGGCTGTGGCTGCGGCTGTGGCTGCGGCTGTGGCTGCGGCTGTGGCTGTATGTATGTATGTATGTATGTATGTATGTGTGTCCTGCCATTGCGGACACTGTCCAGTTCTTTAACCCTTGAGACAACCTCCCCCCACCACCCCCCGGGGGGCCCCATGTGTTCCCCCCCAACCGGCACGTGGGTGACCCGCACTTCGGTGACCCGCCGAGCTGAGGAATCCTTGCGGGCCCAGGTCAAGGCCCTATGGCCTTTAGAGCCCATCCAGACCACCACCATCACCATCACCACCAACGATCAGAAATTCGTTACTTACTGCAGTTGCCGTACCCGCCGTACCTTCCTTTCTTCCCCATGTCCACCCCATCATGTCGGAAACCTGCAGCTGGCCATGGGCGTGTACGACGTCCCCGAGGTAAGGCACGTCGGTCAGGGGGGAATCTTTGAAGTGAAGTGAAGTGGAGACGCTTTGTGTAATCCTATGTCTTCTTTCAACTCTTTAATTTCCCTGTTTTCTCTCACCCACCTCGAGGCCTCGGGGCCCGTTCCCCTGCCACCACCCGCGCTCTATTTGGAAATGCTTTGCTCTGCCGCAGCTGATCGCGGTGGCTCGTACGACCATGTGTGAGGCAGGGGGCTCCCTGGAGTCCATCAGCCGCCTTCAGGTACGGCACTGTGTACTGAAGCCGGAACTGCCGCTAATTCCCCCACCCTGCCCCAACTTCCTACGCAAACAGCATAAACCTTTCCGCCGTGTACTATACTCCCGTGCCGTACAGGCTTTGTCGTACTACGCCGGCATGTTGGCGTACTACTGGCTTCTGGCCACCCCCGCGGTGGGGTTCGTGTTTGGACTCTACCTCTACATTTCAGTGAGTGGTGTGGGGGTGTTGGGTGGTGAGGTGTTGGGTTGGGTGTTGTGGGGTGGGGTTGGGGGGGGCCGGGTGGCAGTGGGCGCAGGGGGTTGTGCCACTACCAACTACCAACTACCACTCAGACCTCAGCCCGAAGGAACCTACAGTTATTCTCTTCTCATACCCGTTGCCCTCCCGTTGCCGTACTGTCGCATACTGTGTTGCCGTACGCAGGTATGTTGGTTCCATGTACATTACGATGAGGCCTTCTCCAGCCTGCGGGAGGTCAGCTGCAAGTCCTTTTGCCGGCTGCACATAGGGCCCTCGGGGGACCTGCAGCTGTACACGCTAGCGCTTGACGAGGTGCCGACGAGGTACGGCACCAGCAACGTCAACAGCTAGTACGGCAGATACGACTGTTTGTGGCATGCCATCTGTACGGAGTTATGCGTAGTTGCGGCGGCAGTAGCAGTATTGGTGGACGGAGTGCTGGTGCCAAAGGGGCGGCAGGTGGTCATGCCGGTGGGACCCAGCCGCCGAGCTGTAGCTCAGGGCCGCCGCGGAGATCAGTTCGGTCATCCGCATTCGCCTCCCACACCTCCCACACCTCCCACATGTACCACATGGCCCCCCCTCTTGGGGCAGTTACTAATCACTGCTTTGGTAACATTGCTTTCGACTCTGGCCAAGGTCCGGTGCTTTGGACTCACCAACAGTTGCCTCTCATCGACTTCCCCTCCCCTCCCCTCCCCTCCCTTCCCTCCTCGCGGATGGGTGGTTGTGCTTGCAGGTGGCAGGAGGACCCCCGATGGCGCGGCCGCGGGGGGGGAGGCAATCCGGGAGTGGTGGCGCACGAGGCGCACTACCCGAGTCGCTGGGTGCCCACCAGGGCGGAGGCGGGGCGAGACGCCGCGGTCGCTGCGAATCAAGCCGGCGGCAAGGCCGGCAAGGGCAGCAGCGCCGCCGCCGTAGCTGTCCCCGGCGCTGCGACTGGTGGAGCTGCATCGGCCCGATGGCGCCTTGTCGACTACGTGTTCGTGCCTCGCAAGCAGTTGTAGCAAGGCGCAGGGAGAAGTGTGGCTATAGCTGGGGGGTGTAAGTGCATATAATGGAGCGGCGGTGCGGCTGCGACATTGCGAGGTACCTTACCTCCCCCTAAACAGGGCCCCGCGGGACGGGAGACCCCGCTGGGGGCAGCGCTCGAGAGCCGCCTCCACTGCCACTGTCGGCGCCGCCTTCGTGAAGCCTCCAGTGGCTGGGTGTGGGTGTGGGTGTGGATGGGGTGATGTGACCACCACACGGGTTTCGATGTCAAGTAGGCGATTGATCAATGACGGTGCTGTCCGCCGGCCGCTGTGGAACCGGTGTCAGGGTGCAAATGAGGGTTTGTGTGATAGTGGGGGGAGGTGTGTACTAGGGAGGTGTGTACTAGGAAGGCGAACCACACGGTGGTGCACTCGATGGCGGCGGGATGCAGGCGGCCGTGCTGCTGTCCACGTGCCTGAGGATCCCGCGCGCTGTTTGCCTTGCTTTGGTCACCCCGGGGAGGAGGGATCGTTACGGACCAATCGAATCGGAGCCTCAAATCGGAGCCGCTCTCGTGGGCTCACCCCCCGCACCCTTAGCCGCGTCAGAGGCCCTGGTGGCCCTCCCCACTGTGTCGATGGAACCCAACCCGCAAACACGTGTGCACACCACTCTACTTGCCTTACACAAAAGATGTGTTTATGTGCGTGTATGTGTGTGTGTATGTTTGGAGGGCAACGGACCCCAAGGGGTAACAAAGATATGGATGACCCGCTGCATGCTATCCTGAAGATGTACCTAGCGAAGCAGTGCGTCAGCGCGCTGGCAGCAGACACAAATATAACCAAACCCATATATTATTATGTACGACTTCTCACACAAAAAACTCACCCTCCCTCTCCAACATGTGCTCACAGGGGCAGCGTCTCCGCCGCAAGAGAAATGATAAACCAAACCATCAATCAGTGCCGTACAGTGACCTCCAAAAGCCCGGTTTCGCAACGGGCTTTTCACTCTACTTTCTGCTCTCAGGCCAATCGCTCACATGACCTCCCGAGGCGGAGGAGGGGCAACGGCAACAGCACCCACTGCCCTCCGCCCCAAAAGAGAAAGCCTGCCCTCCGCTTCCCTGAAAATACACACACACGCCCACGCAAACAAAAAAGCAAAGACCAAAAGGCAAACTAAGAAACACGCGGTAAAGTGCAACACATGGCTCACCCGCCCTGTAACGTTGTTATCAGCTTATTAGCCTCTCTTATACCTCGTGACGATTCCGCCGCCGCGCCAGCTCTCGGCCATTGCCCGCCATGCGCCACTGTCCAGCGGGAAATCACCACCGGCGCGCACACACCGCCCAACACGACCGTTTAGCTCTTATATACACATTCCGCCTCACACATACTCCGCCTCGACCATATCTACATACACACCATGTAGTGCCATCGCCCTAGTCCTTGGAAAGTTTTCCGATTTGATCATTTGAATTGACATTAATTATTCACCGTTGAAGCACCGCCGTTGCAGGGTGAGCACCAGGGGTTGGCTCAGGCTCGAGCCCCCCCCCGCTAATGCAGCCCGCAAAACACTATCTCGCGCATTCTCGCCGTGTTGCCCGTCAGGGACCAAAAGGGGGTCCTCGCCATGGCAACAGCAGCAGCGGAGCAGCAGGAGCAACGGAACGAGCGCCCCGAAGCATCTCCGGCGCTCACGTCAAAAGTGACACAATCCATGCGGTGAATCGTGAATCTTGTTGAGTTCCCAATGCGGCTTTACTGCTGCTGTGTGTTTTTCCCCCACCCCACCCCACCCCACCCCATGATGAATGCTGACGAGCTGATGCGCTCTCCCTATATGCGCTCAAACGCACGCACACGCACACGACCGCTAAACCACCACCATCACCATCACCACCACTACCACCGCCACCACCAGCACTATCGGTTCGGGACGTCAATGCGCAGTATAGTATAGTATACCGTTCTCATGTCTATCTGTTGGTACGCAAGCAGGAAATTTCGGTGCTATAGTAGGACGGCGGTATGGGCAAGCACGCAGCCTGCGAGATTTGAGGACGCATGTGCTGCCGCAGCCGTCCGCGCTGTTGCCGGTTTGGCGCGAAAACCGACATTGCGCGTTGCGGCGCAGCTTCGTTCCCATCAACAGTCACCTATCCGTCTTCCACAGCATCCACCAACACCAATGACCCCTCCAATATCACGGCCACCGCCATCACGGCCACAAAATGGATTGCTACAACCGAGCAGCAGCGGCACTGGGGCAGCTCCGCAGCAGCAACCAATCTCGCCAGCGTCCTCTTACGGCAACGGCACCGCCCCAAGGCGGCGAACGCGCCGTTGGCCGCAGCTGGTTCCCACCTGTTCCCCACAACATAAAGTTTAAATGTGGGTTTCGTAATTTCCTAAAGTCAGCGGCTCCGT
>NW_003307589.1:14332-57604 GCF_000143455.1 Volvox carteri f. nagariensis | reverse complement strand
CACATCATCATCATCACCACCATCATCATCGTCATCGTCACCATCATGAATAAGTAACCTTCGAAGTCTGCGCATGTGGGGGCGTGTGGCATGGCAACACAGGAATCAGCTTTGGTGCACCAACGGAATGCAGTAGAGCCGGGCCTGACCCCCATCACAGTCGCTCACAGTGCCCGCAGTCCCCGGCGCGAGAAGTGGCCCGCTGTCCTCTTCTTCCGCAATAATGATGCTGCCTCAAATTCCCAACAATGTCAGTTCCCATGGAACCATCACGCACCTTCCGATCCGACTCTAAACCAGAGCAACGAGGAACCTGCACTCCGGCCTTTCTCCGGCCCTGCTACCGGGGGTCCCTCATCGTCCTCTACACTCGATTGTGCATCGCGCGCGCTCAGACCCCGGGGGGTGGGTTGGAGTTGGTGGCAGAGGAGGAGGACGAGGACAAGGAGGAGGAGGAGGGGAAATGGAGGCGGAAACCGCCATGGCAGGCGGCTACTCGGCTACTCGGAAAAACCACACTCCTCAATCGAAAAACCACACTCCTCAATCGCCGCGCAACACTCCGACCAGCCAAGACGGCCCCAAAAACGAAACCTCTCAGTCCTGTCCGTCCTGCCCCCTCAGGGTAATCTCCCTCAGTTCAAAACAAAGACCGGTCGACAGATATGCATGCAGGTGCAGCCGCGAGCCGCTATCCCAAGTTGGGATTCCCAACCCCCGTGGCCCTGCAACACCCCCGGCTCACACATCTCTTTCTACGCGCCTCACTCACTCGCACGCCACCCATCTGCATATCCCACTACGCAACAGCTTCATTTGTTGCCGAGCGTCTGGACGATACCTCATACGTGCAGCCGCCTCACAGCAACACCAACAGCTTGCCGCCGCGGCCACCATTGCAGCACCCCACAAACATTGAACCACTATCCCCAACAAACAATATCAAGACCCCCAAGACCCACGCCGCAAGTTAGCCTTCCTTCCAACCTAACTGAAAGGCGGTAATTCCAGAGAAGATGTGTGACAAAATGCTCGCTGCTTCCAAAGGACCTGCACGCCAGAACACGCTTCGGGTGTGGCCGAAGGACCCTCCTAGGGCCATTCGCGTTTCCCGGGAACCGTATCCCACAGCACGGTGGAGGTGTGACAGCCCCACTCACAGCAGGTGACCCCTTCAGGACGCCACAACATGCCCAACCACAACAAGGGATGCTTTTCAGGATGATTCCATATGCAAAGCACCAACAGTGTTTGTGCTGCTGCGGCTGCAACCAAGATCCACTGCAATCACGTGCAGAATAATATCGCCGTGAGCTGAGAGCGATGATGTAACACATCGCCCCCCCGCCTGCCCCCAGCCAGCCAGCCAAGACCCCAAAATAGCAAGAAAAACTATTTTAAAAGACGTTTATTTGGCATCTCGGCTGTATTCGCGTCCGAATCTAGCAGCCTGCCTTTTAACTGATAGCTCTTTCGACTTTCTTTTTTCTCTGTTGTGCTGCGGCCGCGGGTCGCCATTTCCGGGAGGGGATTTCCCCTCCCCCCTTCTCCACAGCCATGCGGCGTTCCTAAGTGCCCAAGACGGTGCCACGCAGACACACAGCACACAGCGACCAGTAAGGCGGATAATATCTGGCATGAAGGGGCCGCGCATGGGCACATGTGGCTGGACAACATCCGTTTCCACCAGTGATGACAATGACGACGGCAGCAGCGGTAGCGGCGGAAGCAGGATGACAACAGCGGCTACAACAAGTCCAGTAGCGGGCACACCGCCATCCCGCGTCGTTTTCCTATAGCGTTGTGGCAATATATAGGTCATTTTGTGTTTCATATTCTTGGAGAGCAACAGGGCCGCACGATCCTCTCCCAACGATACGACCGCGAACAAGCCAAGCCAAGCCAAGCCAACACAAGGGGCAACGCAAGGGGCAAGGGGCAACGCAAGGCAAGGCAAAGCACCAAAATGTCCTCACCGCGCGCCCTGAAAATCCCAAAATCTCCCCTCGTGTGGCGTTGGCGGTGATGGTGGTGCTGATGCGCAATTGTGCTCCCTGGCGGCGGCGGCGGCGGCGGCGGTGACGGCAACTGCTGTTCCTCCATACTCCCTACTCCCCCGCCCTTCCTCCCTCCTTCCCCCCCAACCCGTACAAGGGCGCGACGTCCTCCACCCCCTCGCTGCGTTCCCCGCTGCCGCCCTCGTGCGGGCGACCGACGCAGTGCAGAGCATGCAGCAATATGGCACAGGCTCCCATGGACTCCGAACCCAAGAACCCCCGACCTCCTACATCCGAACCGGCGCGACTGTGATCAGAACGCTGCGGATGGCCTCTCCAGCTCTCAGCTCATGAACCGCCAGTGGACGAGTCATGCATCCATTCATCCATTCGTGGACCGTAAGTGCCTCTAAGCGGCCCAACCTTCGCAGCGCCCGAGCGGCATTCTCCCCACCTCCCCTACCTCCTTGTCTACCTCTCTGCCTCTCCCTAGTATCGCGCTCTGCCCCTCCGTCACCCTCACCCTCACCCTCTTTTTCGTCCTCACCCTCACCCTCTCCTTCACCCTCTGCCCCTCCTTCACCCTCACCCTCACCCTCAAGCGGGTCGGGCCAGGCCCCTGTAGGCGAGTGCAGTGGTGCTGCAGCTACGGTGCGGCTTACGCCGGGTGCTGACCAGGGTGCCGCTGCCCGGGCCGACACCGGAGGATCCGGTGGTGCGGCCCACCCGCGGAGGTTGACCGGTAAGACTAACCGCGGGTGTCGCTGCGGGCGTTACCGCCACGGCCGCCGCTGCCGCTGCCGCTGCCGCATCCGCCGCCGCTGCCGTGGCCCCCATCGGGGTCCCCGGCCCTTGACCCGCCGCAGAGCCAGTCGCCGTCCCCATGAAGGCGATGCTGGCGGAGGCAGCCCGGTGGCCCTTGGCGGGGCCAGTGTACGGCCAGGCGCAACCACCTTGAGCACTAAAGTGTACGGCATTGCTAGCGGCGCTGTTCATGCCGCAGGAGCCGGTTGCGCTAGTCAGACCCATGGGTCCCGACCCGACGGTTTGCGCGGCCTGTTGCGCCAGGCTGATGCTTCCGGAGCCGTCGCGGCTGGGGCCGCCAGTGCCGCCGACGCCAAAGGTCCAGCCACCGCCACCGCCGACGCCGACACCGACGCCGACGCCGCCACCGCATCCGGTGTGGATGTAGGCGATGGAAGAGGCGCGGCGGGGGCGGTTGTGGCGCTGCGAGCCCGTAGCTCGAATCTGCGGTGAGGTCTCCGCATCCAGCGGGACCCAGCGGAACGTCTCCATGACGCCCTTGCCCTTCACCTGCGCCCGGACATGACGGAACAGAACAAAGAAGACAAAACAAGACTGAACAAGGTTCCGTAAATCATGTCGCTGGGCGCGCGTGATGCCACCGTCACGATACGCCCTCTGCAGGGCGGCAGCACCAGCAGCGGTTGCAGTGCCGTGCAAAAACGTGTGTGAAAAGAAGATGTGCGGGGTGTTGGTCTGAGGAGTGGAGGACGCGCAGCGCAGCCACCCAACATGTCAAAATACGATTGATAGGACAAAGAAATGGACCCGACCCGACCCGACCCGACCCGACCCGACCCGACCCGACCCGACCGGGCCCGACCCGACCCGACCGGGCCCGACCCGACCCGACCCGACCCGACCCGACCCGACCGGGCCCGACCCGACCCGACCGGGCCCGACCCGACCCGACCGGGCCCGACCCGACCCGACCGGACCCGACCCGACCCGACCCGACCCGACCCGACCCGACCCGACCGGGCCCCCCCCCTGGGAGTGGCTGAGGAAAGCGGGGAGGGCAGTGCGGCCCTCGCCCTCGTGCTCCTCCCCCTTGTACAGCTGTACAGCTGTGCGGCTGTGCGGCTGTGCTCCGGTTCGTTTGCTAATGCTAACCCACCATCACTCCCCCGGTGGGCTCCCAGTCCTCGTCCAGCAGGAACTCCCGGGTGGCTCCGCTGACGTGGATGCAACCGGGCGGACACGTGCTCTCCATGCGGCTAGCGGTGTTCTGCGGGAATGAGACAGGGCGGGGGCCGGAAGTCGGGGCCAGTAAACCGTGGAGGTGGGAACACAGGCAGTCCGGCAGGCAGGCGTTGCGCCGCGGCCATTGCTATAACCCCTCTGAAGGGAAGTCAGCGTCTTGATGATGTGTGAAAGGTCTTTTGACTGGCGGAAGAGGCGAAGAAGCCAAAGGGCAACTCGCAACTCGCAACTCGCAGGCCGGTGCGCCTCCATGGGGCCCTAATGCGGCCCCTCACGTGACGTGATGGCGGCCGCCCAAAAGGCCCTCCCCAAAACGCGGCCGTCCTCTCGACAAAGCACCCGCACCCAACCAGGCAACCAGGTCGCCGACCAGGTGGTCGTACTCGAGGGACTCACCACCGTGTCCCCGAAGAGGCAGAACCGGGGCATCTTGGAGCCCACAATGCCGCTCATGACGGGGCCCGAGTGCAGGCCTGGAGGAGGTGCGAGGTGCGAGGTGGGGGTAAGGGGGGGGGTAAGGGGTGCGATGGACCCTACGCTAGGAGCACGCGACCCGGCGTGCTGCTGCTGCACGCGGACTAAACCCATACGACCGCACGCCGGGCAGCTCCGTCACCGAAAGAAGCGCCGTCTGGACAACAGTGCGCTACCGCTTCGTTCCCAATAGGCAGTTGATGAAGTAACGTGGCTGACAGCGGCACCGATGGCATGCAGCACCATCACCATTATCAGCAGCACCAGCACTGGCACCAGCACTAGCACCAGCACTAGCACCAGCACTGGCACCAGCACTAGCACCAGCACCAGCACCAGCACTAGCACCAGCACTAGCACCAGCACTAGCACCAGCACCAGCACCAGCACCAGCACTAGCACCAGCACTAGCACCAGCACTAGCACCAGCACTAGCACCAGCACTAGCACCAGCACTAGCACCAGCACTAGCACCAGCACTAGCACCAGCACTAGCACCAGCACTAGCAAGGTAGTCCCCTCCCACATAGACAGGTGCATGTAGCACGGCCATTTGGGCGCCCAGGCCGCCTCGTTCGCATTCAGCCACCTCCCCATCCCATCCAGGTAGGCCAGCGACCAGCCCCGCTCCCCTCCTTACAAGCGCGCCAAGCCGGGCCGCAGCTCCCCCTCCCCCCACCACCCACTCTCGCCTCACTCACCTATTCGCATCTGCACTGGCTGGCCAGTGGTGGGCAGCAGCACCTCCGATGTCTCACGCAGCATGGCCTGAACAGGAGGGGACATGCGCGGGAGGGGCAGCGGAGGCGATAGAGGGAACGCGGCACAAGAGATATCAGGACGCGACAAGAGGTTGCCCGGCCCGGCGGGAGCGGGAACGGGAGGGGAGGGGGAGAGGGAGGGGGCGGCAGGGGAGGACTGGGGGGTCAAGAGGAGGATTCTTCCCCGCAGCAACCTGATGGGAGGGGGCAGTGGGTGGTGAACATTCAAAGCATCAAAAGGCAGCAATACGCACCGAGGCACCGAGACAGGGGGCATGTGGGGTACGCCGGTCCCAACAGACAACAAGGGGGGGGGCAGGAGGAGGGAGCGCGCAGCCTTTTAGTCCCTCGCCTCGCAGCACCCACGCGACAGCCCCGACCGTTAGTTAAAAACCGTGGTGCAGCTCCCACCGCTGCATTTCTCGCCCTTCCCCCCTTTTCCCTCTCTCCCCCTTCCGGCCCCCCACCAAACTTCACGGCCACGTCTTTCCGCCCTCCAGCTGTCTCTTCTACTTTTATATACGTGAATTTGGACATTAAGTGAATCCAAGCGGATTACCTGCGCCGCCTCTTTCTTCCTGATCTCCTCTTTCTTCCTGGTCTTGCCGCATGCCCCCTCCCTGTCCCTCGTGCCCTACCTTTGCAAATGACATGACCTTGGCGGCGTGCAGCTCGTCCGTGCTGTCGCTACCTCGCACCGTCATGAAGCCGTCGGCGTCCCGGGTCATGAGGCCCCCCGCCACCATGTAGCAGTCTGGGGTCCGGGGGGGGTAGGGAGGGGAACACGTGCGAGGAATTCAGATGCTCCGAAATCAGGGAGGGAGGGAGGGGGGAAGACGAACCGCGAACGAGTAAAGCTGGTGAGGCGGGAGGGGGGAGGGGCCAGGGGGGAAAGGACCGGGCATTGAGAAGGGGAAGGGAGGGCTGGGTGACCAAGGGCGGAGGCGGAGAGCCTCTGGGTGGAGGCGGAGCGTAAAGAAGCAAAGAAGGAAAGCATGCCGGTTTGTGTGGGGTGGGAGGGGCCCCAACGCTCTCCGCGCTTTTGGTTAAGGCCGTCTGCCAGGCGGGGCCGGCCGGCCTCCTCAACCGCCCTCATCACGAGCCACGTGAGCCACGGCACCGATATCGCTGCTAAGCTTATCCACATGCGCACACCAGCAACAAATTTGCTTTTCTTTCGCCGTGCTTGTGAGTTGCATAACCAAAGGCAAGAAGCTACAATTACTTATCCTTGCTCGCCTTCCATTTCTCGTGCTGTCCGCCTGCACCCCTGGCTAAACAGCGGATTACGGAATCACAAGCACAGAGCCATCGTGCTTTGAGCACATCGCTCTTTCGACAGCACTACCCGCTACCCGCCTCAACACTGGTGTTGCATGTCCCCACATCCCCACATCCCCACATGCCCAAACCCCCGCAAGGTGCAAAGCGTTTCACGAGGACCTTTGGGGGCTTTTTGGAGCACCCACACGGAGCGACCTCCCCCACCCACCCCACATCCTCAATCGGCGCTGACACATATACACATACACACGTGCACGTACATACATACGTACGTACATACATACGTACATACATACGTACGTACATACATACGTACGTACATACATACGTACGTACATACATATGTACATACATACGTACGTACATACATACGTACATACACACATAATATCGCGCAAACTCACCTCCAATGGTTTCCACCTGGCGGGCCACAAGCCGCCACAGCGGACAGGTAGACGAAGGGACAGGTAGACGAAGGGACAGGTAGACGAAGGGGCCACGGGTAAGTAGGAGGAGCAAAACAAATAAGATAATGTTGGGTAAGCAAGTCGGGATAGGATGCCAGAGGTGACGGCGGCGCCGTAGCAACCGATTTGAGCGGAGGCGGCAGCAGTAGCACAGGCGAAGAAGGTAAGCAGCGAAAGGGGGCCCAGGGGCCACGGGAATTACGGATAACACCGAGGGGTGGGTGGAGTCGCCAGCGGAGTAGCGGCGCCGGGGGTTGATGCCGTAGGGGAGTTGGTAGTTGCGGGAAGACAACCGTCGACTGCTAACCCCGCGTCATTGATTCGGGACATAGCTGACACCAACTTACACCAACTAATCACATCAAGCAACAACTGACACCAACTGACATACCTTGTACACACCGTACACATCCAGAAGCGTGTCTGCGTGGGAGGTGGGGTTTGTGCGGGGTGGTGTTGGGTGGCGTTGGGTGGTGTTGGGTGGTGTTGGGTGGTGTTGGGTGGTGTTGGGTGGTGTTGGGTGGTGTTGGGTGGTGTTGGGTGGTGTTGGGTGGTGTTGGGTGGTGTTGGGTGGTGTTGGGTGGTGTTGGGTGGTGTTGGGTGGTGTTGGGTGGTGTTGGGTGGTGTTGGGTGGTGTTGGGTGGTGTTGGGTGGTGTTGGGTGGTGTTGGGTGGTGTTGGGTGGTGTTGGGTGGTGTTGGGTGGTGTTGGGTGGTGTTGGGTGGTGTTGGGTGGTGCAATGAGGTGCGTGTCTATTGGGGGAGGGGTACAAGAGGTGGATTGTGAAATGTGGGTAAGTGCAGCGTCGGGTAAGGCGTCGCCATAGTTCAAATCGCACGGCGGGACAGACGACAGGCGACAAGCGACAGGCGGGAGGGCGTGTGGGCCGCACAAGCACTAAAAACGCCTAAGCCCTCCTTCCCTCATGCCAGCTGCTGTCCTTGCTCACCCCCGCTTTCATCCCTACATGCCTGTAAGGTGCCACCACGTACCGCCACCACCACGTACCGCCACCACCACGTACCGCCACCACCACGTACCGCCACCACCACGTACCAGGACAGCGCCCCCCCTGCCGGCCCCAGAGGATCCGTCGCAGCACAGCAGAGAACCCGGGCAACACCCGGCCCAGGGCCACCCACCCCACCCCACCCCACCTCACCCAGCCATTCCGCGCCACCACTCACCCACCCCACCCCAACCCCCGCCACCCACTCACCCAATCGCGAGTAGAGGTTGTTCAGGAACTCCATGACCTTGGTGGCGGGGATCTCGTGGCACATGCTGGTGAAGCCTGCAGGCGGGAGGTGGAGGGGTGAGGGGTGCGGGGTGCGGGGAGCCGGGCGGGGTTTGAGAACGGGCGGGTCGGTGGGTCGGTCACCAGGGGCCCCCGGCCACCCCGCCCCTCCTTTCCTCAGGGCAACGGAGCCGGGAGGGGGAGGGGGGGGGAGGGAGGAGGAATGCATGGCCGGGGGGGGAATACATGACCGGGGACCCCGTGAAGATGTGAGCGCTTGACAGGCGGGGAAACTGCGAACAAGGTGAGAGGAGGTACAACATGCTCAGCCCAGCCCACCCGGCGCAGCGAGAGAGCGGGCCCTAGCACCCACCGACAATGTCACTGAAGAGGATTGTGACCATGGGGTGGTATGTGGCCACGGAGGCGCAGTTCTGAACGAGAGGCAGCTCGGCCAGGCTGAACTTGCTCATAGCTCCCAGCCCTTGACGACCCGCGCCGTTCTTGGGGTGCTGCGTGGCGGCAAGCTCCAAAACGTGCCTGTTGCATTGTACGGCAACAGGGGAAATTTGGTTGTCGTACAAACCAGGCAACGTATATCTAAACCTTATGATTACGCTCAGACGTGTGTGTGGCAGCGGGCAATCCGCGGGTGAGGGCTGTTAGAGGGTCTCTTAGGGTCTTCCCTGACCCCTTGCGGGTTTGCGTTGCAGGTTTGACCGAGTGTTGACTGGTGACCGGGTGGTTGACCAGTGAAAATGTGAAGGGTAACAGACAGGTGATCCAATGGTGGATATGAACAAATCATTGGTAGCAGTGGTAATAATAGTGGTAGCAATGGTAGTAGTAGTGGTGGTGGTGGTGGTGGTAGCAGTGGCCCCCCCCGACCCGAGCAATGGAGGGGGGGAAAAAGAACTGGCGAGTGGAGTCAGTGTCCACTGGCAAACGCTGGGGCTGGGCCGGGCCTGGTGGCCGATAAAGACCTGACTACTGCCTGACTACTGCCGCGGCTATCAGCGGACACTACTGGACATGGCTGTGCTAGCTGAACTGGGCTATAGGCTGGGCGGCGGGCTGCGATGCCACATGGGAGCCTCTCATCGGCATGGTCGGGTTCCGTTCGGGAGCACTGCTATGCCCACGCGAAGCTATGCTAAGATGCACAACGTGAGCCGGTGCAGTCAGCCCCAGGTCGAGAAATTCGGAACCTTCCCCGACCCTTGCCGCAAGTGCGGCCTCGTCAACCCCTCCAAAACCCCGCAACCCATCCCCACACAACCCATCCCCACACACCCCAACCCCACACCCCACGCACCTGGGAAACACGCTCTCCAGGAGCTTATGTTCCGCCTCCAACACCTCAGCTATTCGCCGCTCCGCTCGGACCCGGGCGGACACGTCCACCTGCGTGCCAACGCAAGGGCCAGTTAGCGCCCAGTCCTAGCCCCAGCCCCGGCGACAGGTTGCAGAAGTGAGAAGAGGAAGTTGCGAACGGTTGGACGGTTGGTCGGGAGGGTGGTCGGGTCGGGGGAAGTAAGAGAAGAAAAACACCGGTGAAAACCTCGCAAGCGCGGAGAGGCGAGGAGAGGAGAGAAGAGGAGAGAATAGAGAGGTCTCCTTGCTGACGTCGGCCTGTGTTCCTTCTAAGTCTTATTGACATCTCCTGAGCCCCATGCAGGAACTGGGCATGCGAGTAATGAGGAATGTGCGTGTGTGTGTTTTGATACGTGTGTCCTCTTCCCCGCCTCCTTCCCCCCCACCTGCATGAGCAATAGCGCCTGTTCGCCGCTGACAGGATCTCGAAGTGTTGATGCCGTAATCTCTGCAGGACAGGACAGGGCAGAGCCGCGCATGGCACCAGGGAATCAGGCTCCTATCTGCAGCAGGTCACTCGTTCGAATCCTGCCCGTATCGTATATAGCGAGGAGGACACTTTCAGGCTGCTCATATGTCTACTTTTGCACAATTTAAGATGCACGATTGTTGCGCACGCTCGTCCCGTCAACGGAACCTTGAGGCTTTCAGGGAGCGCGAATGCCTTCATCGACTCCAATCACATCGACTCCAATTACATTGACTCCAATCACATGGCAGCTGCGGCTCACGCCGCCAGCCAGCGCACTCACCATGCCAGCAGTCTTCGTCATCATCGCAGCTGCAAGAGGCTCGATCCTGCGAGCCACCGCCGTAGGAGGGGTGTGTCATCTCCCGACCAGGGACCTGCGACGCCGTCGACGCCCGCGACGCCTGCATTACTGCCGACAGCTGCGGCAGCACCGCCGGGGGGCCCGCTGCGGTGCTCACGCCGCTCTCCCGCGCCGCCGCCACCATCAGCGGCAACCGACCGCTGCACTCCGCACCGCTCTCCTCCGCCACGTCTGCAATCGCTGGCCGCATAACACGGCGAGCGGGCGGCCGCCGCGGTGATCCGGCGCGGGCGGACGCAGAGGCGGCGGCGGTGGCGTTGTTCGCACTGCCGTTCTGGGCCGCCGTCTCCAACATGGCCGCATTGGACGCGAGGTGCTGCTGCACCGCCAGTGTTGACAGGCCGCTTCGCCCCAAGGATGACCCCTGCCGGCTGCCGATCTCCAGTTCGGTTGTCGAACAGACGCCCTTGAACGAGCTTGGGCCGCCGCCGCCGCCGCCCCCGCCAGCCGCGGCGCCGCCGCCGTCGTGCGCCGAGCCGCCTTCCCCCACCACAGATGTCGACCAAACGTTGCCGCCACCCGTTGTTGTTATTGATCTAGCCGAGTGACTCGCGGCTGTCGGGGCCCCACCGATGTTCTTGTTAGCGAGGAAGGACATGAGCCGGCTAGGCGGCCGCTTCTTAGCCCCGCCGCCACCGGAGGTAAGGCTGCCGGCGGTGACGGTGGAGGCGACGGCGGCGGCGCTGCCAGTCTGCGGCTCCGTGTGCGATGGCGCCGCCTTCATATGCTCCAGGGTACGGTCGGTGCCGACGCGCTTGATGCCGTTGGGCGCAGAGGGGCTGTTGGTACGGCGGAGCGTGAATGACTTGGATTCCCCTCTGCGGTAAACACCGCATGTCGTATGCCGTACATTGGCCGTGTGGCACCGCGGCGGTGTGCAGCAGGGGTTGTAGGGCAGGGGGGCAAGGAATGAGGCATAATTTGCCGTACAAACAGCCGTACTAGAGGTTTGGAAAGATAAAACGACCCTGGGTGTGCCCCCCTTCGAGGGTGTATAGCTCTTGGCAGGGGTCAAGGGCGCTGTGACCGACCACACAAAACAAGCCGAACTGGATTTCCATCATGCTTCTCTCCTCATTACGCTTTGCGCTTTCTCTCGAGTTGAAATGCGCTTTCTCGCTCGTAAGCAAGCTCCTCGCTCTAAGTGCCGCGTGCTAATTCCCTTTTTGTGTCCCTCTCGTGGCTCCCCGGACCGCCGGCTTCACCCACGCCGGAAATCACACACCACCGCCAGGCAGGCACGTGTCCCAACGGCACAAAGACATGCAATCAACCAGCGACTGCCGGGAGGGGGGAAGTAGCTCGCGAGAGCATCCCCTCCTTCATGCTTGAACTCGTGCTGTTATTTAGGCCTTTGCTTCCCACATAGCCAGGCCATACAGCCGCATAGCGATGCAGTCAGCCCAGCCAGACCGGCAGCTCAAGCCCCAGGACTCTCACCGCACTCGGGAGCTCTCAAACAGGCCCCATGTTGACGTGGATAACGGGTTGTCGTCAGAGGGTGACGGCACCAGCTTCAGCGCGCTTCGGCGCCGTACAATGGACCGCCGCGCAGCGTCCGTCAGTCCCGGCTGCTGCTGCTGCCGGCGCTGCAGACCGTCCTCAGGCAGGCCGCCGCTACCTGTGCCGGTCGGCCCCGCCAGCCCGCTCAGATACCCAATACTGTTGGATGCCCGGTCCATCTCGCTCATAATGGACGTGCCGTTTTCCATCAACGTGCGCAGCAGGCTTGTGCCGGCGATCCGCACCGCCGATTGCGCTCGCGAATTGGACGGCACCACGGGCGCGGAGCCTGACAATTTGGAGGCGACGTACAAGGAACCTGCCGTGGAGCCGCCGTTGCCGCTCGACTTGCCGGCGGCGGCGGTGCTGCCGACGGTGGCGCCCGTGGACATCATCCCGGAGCCGCCGCCAATGCCGCCGTTGCCACCGCTGCGGCCGCTGCCGCCACCTCCTCCAGGCCCCGGCATGGACAGCGCTGTGGCCAGGGATCCGCCCTCTGGCAGATCGTTGGAGCTCAGCCGGCTCATAAGAGTGCGCTGGTGGACGCCCATGCGGAGGAAGGAGTTCTGCGGTACGCGGGGCACCCGGGGTGCGTAGGTGGACACCCGGGCACCCGGGTGGTGCAAATCCATGTGAGCATGATGGAGGAAAGTGGAAAGGAAAGGAAAAATGCGGAACCAGCAGAAACAAACAGCCGACAGCCAAACGAGTCTAGTGCATGCACACCCCTGCCCTCAGTAAAGACTATTATCAGACATGACGACGGCAACTGAAGGGCAACCAGGTAAGGGGGGGGCGGATGTAGCGGGGGAAGTGGGGAGAGAAGTGTGTTTGGCAGTGCGCGATGATGATGATGTGTTTTGCCCGCCAACGTTCTGCGTGCCTCACACGGGGCTTCCGTGATCGCTCGGTGCATGCGCGACGAAACAATGTCCCTGAGCATGTTGGTGTGTTTTTATGAGGGCTGAGCCGCGATAGGGAATGCGTGTCCCACTCGGCTGGTTGCCTCCCGGGGAGCTGGGGAACCTCAAGAAGATGGTGAGAGATAGCACACACACGCACACACAGATTAGCCACTGCCACGGCCTTTCCGTGCAGGGACAGATAACACTGTTGGCCAAACCCCGACAGCACGCAGTAGCTCTGTCTGCAAACCACACGGCAAGCCCACAAAACACAACGCCCGCCCGCCCGCCCGCCCTCTCACCCCCCCCACCTGCGTCCCCAGATGTGAGCCAGCATTCATCCTGCTGAATGTCGTACCGCTGGTACTCCCCATCGCCAGGAACAAGCAGCTACCCGGGGTGCTCCCCGTATCCCCGCCTCCCCCGCCTCCGCTGTTCACATTCCTGTCGCCGCCGCCGCCGCCGGCCCCCAGCGTGCTGGCGTTCGTCCGCAGCACCGAGGCCGTCGTGCCCGGCAGCGCCATGATCGTCCCCCCCGCGGTGGAGCCCGTAATCGTAGACCCCGCCGCAGCCGCCGCGTCCACGGGCCCGCCCAGGCTCTTATCCGCCTCCTGGGTCAGCATGAGTGCCCCGACCATATCGCTGTGGCCCTCGGCGTCGCTCTGGTTACCGTTTTGAGCCACAGAGCAACGCACCCCCGGCTGGGTGCTCATCAACACGGGCCCCAGTCGCTCCCACGTGGACATCACCTGAGGGGCCGGGAGGGTGTGCGGAGTGCGCGGGAAAGACGAGCAGCGGATGATGCCGAGTATGAAATAGAGTATGATTTAGAGCATGGCCCCTGCGCATTAGCATGGCCCCTGCGCATTAGCATGGCCCCTGCGCATTAGCATGGCCCCTGCGCATTAGCATGGCCCCTGCGCATTAGCATGGCCCCTGCGCATTAGCATGGCCCCTGCGCATTAGCATGGCCCCTGCGCATTAGCATGGCCCCTGCGCAAGGATGACACGCACGCACACACATAGAGCAGGAAATGGAAACCAATGGGCAGGAGCAAGCCTGCCAGGACACCACCTTGGCTGCCGCACCTGTGCGTTGGAGCCGTTGGGAGTGGGCCCGCCCGTCATGGCGCTCATGCCGCGCGCCACGAGCACCGCCGCCTGTACGGGCCCCGGATCCGTTGTGGGCGTCAGCAGCGGCGGCACCCGCACGATGCCTTTCCACGTCTTGCCCTCCACCACGTCCTCAAGCATGTCGTCCAGCTGCTCGGAGCTGAGGGCGAAGATCTGCCGCAGCAGGCTGCCCAGCGCCAGCCCGCTGGCATCAGTCAGGTCGGCGGATTGCTGGATGTCGGTGCCGCCGCCGCCGCCGCCGCCGCCCCCGGCACCCGCGTTGGTGGCGTTGGCGAGGCCGATTGCCTCCGGGCCCAGAGCCGTCCGCAAGCCCATGTACCTATAACAAGATAAGAGACGGAAGAGTAAAAAAGGGGTCAGGTAAAATTGTACATGCACTAGTCCTTATTAAAGAGAAAAACAAGTGCCGGTTCGTCTCTGTCCCGCCCAGAGACGAACCACGAGCAAGTGAAGCTGTGATGCCATGGGTAGACTGGTACAGGGGGTAGGGGGTAGGGGAAGGGGTAGGGGAAGGGGGGAAGCAAGCAAACACGGGTGTGTGTCTTTCTCTTCCACCCCCCGGGTTCGTCCGTGTACCTAACGCGCCACTCCACCGACCAACCCACTTCCCTGGTGCCATACAACCGCCAAGGATGGTCAACAACTAACGACTAACCGCTAGTGGCAAATTGCAACTGACTCACCTAACAGACGCCGCGTTCTGGTGCAGGACCAGGCCCCGTAGCGTGAACAGCGTTACAATGCCTGAGAGGCTCGACAGCATTACATACACACGATGCAGCTGCTGCAGCGCGTCGTGCAGCCCCGCGGATAGCGTGTACCGCACCACCACTGCCATGGTGGGCACCTCAGCCGCGGTGGCGGGTGCCCCGGGAGAGCGCCGCCACACCAGCAGCGGCTGCACCATCACCGGCAGCACCATCCTGGAGGCGGTGCTGCGGATAGGGTGGTGCACCATCAGCTGTGCATTTGCAGCCTGAGGAGGGGGGCGGGTCCGGGGTGTGACCCAGTGCGGTAAAGTCCCGGGAAGATTTGGGTCCGGGGGAGGGAGGAGAGGGGAACACGTGCCAAAACCCAGAACGCGTGGGTTACTACAGCATACGTGCGGGTGTGGGTACGGGTATGGATATACACGTAACATACGTGTTTGTGTTATCTGGCGGGAGATCACGTGCAGATGAAGTAAACTTTTGGGGTTGGTTCGGGACGGAGACGCAAGTCTAGGAACGGGGTCCTGGTGCCTCGAGCCAGGGGGTGAGGCGGCGGGGCTGGGGGTGGTGGGGGAGGGTGTATCAAAGGGGGGGGGCTGAAAGGTTCGGGAATTGAACTAAGGAAAAACATCTCGGAGCGGACTGAGGCGTTTGGGGGGTGATGGGGGAATGGCGGGATGGGGTGCTCATCCCGTGGAGGTTTCCCAAAGGCCACCATCATGACGTTGGCAGTATACACTCCAACCGATCCGGTGCTCCCCCCGGCGCTCTGTCCCCACAGCGACGCATCCCCAGCCTGCTCTCTACTCCGCATTCACTAACCCTAAGTCCACGGTGAGCAGTCAGCGACACCCCCCAGCCGTCCTCCCAGCCTCAACCTCAAAAGGACCTCGCACGCCCCAGCGACCGCCCCACGAGGTAGCCCGGCAGGCTGGGAGAGCGGCGCGAGGAGGGAGGACCGCTTACCGCCCTCAACAACTTTCACCAACTAGCCGTTCTACGTTTCATTCACGTGATGCCCTTTGCACCCGGAGCGCTAGGGACGGAGACCTTGGCTGCATGGCCCCATGCAACCTTGGCTATCTGCCGCAGCTGGGAACTGGAGCTGGGAGGTGGATATAGCGCCCCAGGGGGGGAGCCTCGCGTCCTTCCGGATGTATGCTGCCCATGTTCCGCACTCCTTCGGACGCCCCTGACCGCGCACTCAACACCCTCCCAGTCGTGCAGGGCCACCCCACCCACCCCCACTCCCTCCAGCATGCACAGGCAGCAGTCGTGCAGCACCGCCCGCATCATGTGCTCCGTGGACAGCAGCTCCCCCAGCAGCCCCTCGTAGTCCCCTTCCCCCGGGCAACCCAACAGGGATTGCAACGCGGGGTTGGTGCAGTGCACCGCCAGCCTGCGACATGAGGAAGGAAGGAAGGGGAGAGAAGGGGGGAGCCAGCAGCCGGGGACTAGGAGCGGAGCATCCCGCTGCGCCCTCAGCGGGCGGGGATGTTTTGACCAGCATGTCAGGACAGGTTAGTTCAGGCCTTCAGGGGTTGGTTCGGGAACAGAAAAACCGACTTGAAGCCCAATTGACAAACCCCGACAGCAGCGTTTCACAGGACGGGAACCCCGTGGTCGCGCCCGGGGAGGGTGCAGCCATAGCCATGCAGCTCCTGGAAAATACGACGACAGCAAGCTAGTAGCGACAGCAGTAGACAGTGGCAGCAGCAGAAGCCGCCTCACGTGCGCCTTGCCGCCCAGGAGCTCGCTTACTTACCGAATTGCTTCGGCGTTACAGTAATGCCTCTGCAGCAGGTGCAGAACGGCCTGCGGCGACAGGTGGCCCAGTGGCTCCAGGGACTGTTCCCCGCAGGAAGTGTTCGTCATGCACGGCGGCGAAACCACGCCTCCGGCAAACATGGCTTCCATGTTGATGTCCATCACCAGGTGGGGACTGACGCGGTGAGAGCGCAGGCTGCGCTTGGTGGTGCGGTCAAAGGTGATGATGGCAACAGGATCGCCCAGGTTGCTGATCTGCTGCACAAGGTCTGAGAGCGCTATCACGTCGCCAACTGCGGGCCCAGAGGAAGAGGGGGAGGAGGAGGTGGGGGAGGAGAAAGGAAGGGGTTATCGGGAGTGGTGTGATGGCGTTGCAGGGTATGATTGCAGTAGAGAGCAGGGGGCGCGCTGGTACTACAACGCTGCGAGAGTCACTGCGTTGCTTTGACAGGGCGGAGGTTAAGCGGACGCTCTGTCGACTGGGTTGAAGCCAAGCTAGGCGGACATTTGCAACTGGATGGGTGTTTGTAAGGTCCAGCCTTGGGAGCCGTGTGGGTTGTGAGCAAACTTTGCGAAGTGAAAGCTGAAACCTCGCGGTATGTCCTATCTTAAGCTAGCCAGCAAGGACAATGATAACAGGTGGGTGCAAGTCGAAACAATATGGTTTCGCAACTAAAAGGCCATGGAAGGTTATTCGCCCTGGTTACGAAACTTATCAGATGCATAAATTCATGATCATCGCATTCACATGACGGCCCAGAAACATAAAGCCTACCTGGTGGAAGCCTTAGTGCCGCGTCGCCATTAACCTGTGCACCGGCGCCAGCCATACTAGTGAGCTGGTTTCCAGTATTTGTGCGTAGGCCTTCGGCTAAACTAGTCCATATTCCATAAGACTTTTGGACGGGCTCAGCAGGACCATCTTCTTGATGTTCAGGAGCATCTATGCTCACAACTTCGCCACCATTAAGTCTAGCATGTGTGCCTTTTGTAGGGCCTTCATTTGGAGTTGAAGTAACCAGCTCCAGCAGCGCCGCAGCCTTGCCAGGCTCCCCACTAACTGTGCTGCTTGGCGCCTCATCCTTCTGAGGTGGCCGCAGGTCACTGAACAATACTTTGCCTTCGGCAGCTGGTAACCCTCTGAAACAGCAGAACATCTTCAGCTTGGTCCGCCAAACCGCATTTCGTCGCGGGCTTTATTGCATAGTTGGTCAGCTCAACATTTTCATGAAGATGCACTTACACAGCATAAAAAATAAAAGCTGGGCGTTTCCTGTTAGGGCGCCATGGAAACTTGGTTCCATATGTACGTCGTTACGTTCGCCCTTGCCCTCGTTTTTCCTTCTTTCATCAGGTGACTAACAGGTTACGCGGAGATATATTTATAGCATTGCTTCTACCTTGGAAAAAGAAAAGATTGCATGGACCCCGGTTCGTTACGCGTTATGGGCTTCCCATGGGAGCACATCCTGCGCACAGGCAGCATCTAATACGATGGCAAAAGTTCCCGCTTATAGATAAAACATAAGTTAGATCAATTAAACCTACGATTTTCATATGCGCATAGTCCCCGGGAGGTGCCTCAGATAGAGAAGCATGGTCGACTTCGCAGATGGCATTTAGTATTCGGCCGACTCTCCCAAGTTTGGGTGAAGAGTGGCGATAGGGGGTTACGCACATTGACGCTGTAAGCAAACCCTTCGTGTAATGAATAACGCGGCGCATTCTTCATACACCATGCGATGCCTTAATGAACTATAACTGCATCCTTCATGGAAATGCGTATCAGGGGATTGGCGAGGGACGGGACGCATGATGCATTTCGGTTTTGGTGGGGTTGGTTCATCACGGCAATGCCCTGTTACTATTACTTCTACTACTCGCTAAAGCGTTCCCAATAACAGCCTAGCTAGGCAGGTACCGGTAGTCAGTAATCACTCGTACTGTGAAGCACTTTTGCTATCACACAAGTGTCTGCTCAGCTGCATGACTAGCCCATAGTTGGAGCCGGATGCTGTCCCTGAACTCAGCCCGGACATATTAGGAGAGCTCTTCGGCTGGATCACAATGTAAACTGACGCACTGATTGCTTAATAGTTCGGGTTTTCGTTCGTAAGCACGCACCGCGGTTCTGGACAGAGAAGTCCTTGAGTTGAGGTTTCACTCCCGGGCCCATACGCTTTCTTTGGACAGCTAATCGACATTAGTGTCAACCTCTTGGGCGAGTAGCCCAGGGAAGCCGACATCCTCCAGATAGCGTTGATGCGGTTGTTGAAACAAAGCCTGCAGCCGAGTGGCGCAACCGGTGGGTTCCCAACGTCTTTCCCGTGGTGGCGAATCCGTGCTACGGGAAGGGGGTTTGCGTGAGCCCAGACATAACCCTCATGCTACTGAACACAGCACCATGGTGCTGCTACTAGTGAAGCATTGGAAGCGACACATTTGTCTAAAGTGGCGTGGTGTTTGGCAACTAAAGGGCACTCAAGAGAGAAAGAGGCTCTGGGGGCCCCCAGGAGGGGAGATAGATTGCTGGGCCCGTCCCCGGTAGACGCTGTGACTCTTCGCACTTAAGCAGGGCATATGGGGTATAATGTTATACATATGCAGTACAATATCTTTCTGATTATGTAGGACATGTTTTATTACCAGGTCTGGAACTTGCGAACAATCGGCAACGTGACTTCTGATTAGTCCGACAGCTTAGAAGGCCGTGCATCCCAACTGAGAGCAAGGCAGCTATATGATGCTTGTATAGTGCGTCGATAAGCCCTGGACCAACGGTAGGTTGAGTCGAACGGTCGACGTCAGAGTTGCAGCTCAGATCGCAATATAGGGTTGAATTTAACATCATGTAAATTGATTACTTTCCTTATATGAAGGTTAGCGTCCTTCCTGAGTGGATTGACTTGTCGGTGCGCCCACTAGCTGTCGGAGTGTTGCGCCAGCTGCGGCGGTGAAGGCATCAAACAGCAGATGCAGGCATCATGTTTGAAGGATGGGCATCGGAGTTTTTGGCGGCGTCCCTTGGACGCTTCGTGGACGTGCAGAGGGATAAGCTGCGCATTAGCCTCTGGAGCGGTGAGCACCCGTTGCCCTGCATCTTACTGCCCAGCGGTCCAGGGGTTTCGATCTAAGGAATGTTTTACAACCCGGGTGATAGTTTGCACTTCGAAAGGACCAAACGCTGGAGTCTGGCGTGCAACCTGCGCGCTGACAGGCTGTCGCAGCAACCCGCATGAGCTGCGATGCAACGCGTGTTATGCGAAGCCGGGTCCTTGTGACGGTCTTCGCTAATCTCCACCACCAGACAACTTCCCTTTCCCTTTCCGCCGTGGCCCTGTGCCAAAGGGTCCGGCGTTCTGGAGAACGTTCGGCTGCGGCCAGAGGCATTCGACTATCTCAACCTGCCGTTCGCCATCCACGAAGGCGTTGTGGGCCGCCTTCGCATTAAGGTACGCGCTGTGGCCATGCCCAAGCGCGGTCGCGGCACCGCACAACGCGGGCTCACACCCTTGGGACCATGGACATAGCAGCAGCACCACCACCACCACTAGCAACGCCTGCTGCACCAGCAGCAGGTGCTGCGGCAGCTCAGCCTTTCCCAACCCCTGACCAAGGGACGTGCAAATCTTACTCCACCCGGCACATGGACCTAACCACCGGGGCTGTGTGGTTCGTTCCCTGCTGCTGCACAAGTCTTCACAGGCCGCGTCACAGCACTGCAGAATGCATCTCTATTGTAAGCAATCCACATCCTTCCAGGGCCACTGTCCCGGGCTACTGTGGAAAGAACTCCACACACCCATGGACCGCTTCGCGGCCCTGGCAACTGCATCCGTCTGCATGTATTACCCGTCAACCGTCACACGGCGCAGCGTGTTTTGCTCGTCCTGCCATCCCGCGGCATCTTCCCTCGCCTAGACTTGCGACTTGACCCGCATGTCCGGAATGTCCGCAACCCAGATACCCTGGGGCAACTGGCTCACCGGGTCGCTGGTCGCGGAGCTGAGCGATGTCGTTCTGTGCGCCACTGAGCGGAGTGACAGTGAGGTGAGCCACTGGAGGTATTCCGAAACTGACACAGGGCCCGCCTCTTTCCGCGGGCGGTGAAGGCGCGGGGGAAGGGGGGATGGAAGGGAGGAAGCATTGGTGGACATTGCAGTGGTCCCTGTAGAGTAAACAACGACGAATTTGCGTTAGCGCGGGAAAAGCGGGACGAGCCACCGAGAGGGGACGGGCCCGGTAAGCGGTGCTCTGACGGGGACGTTTTTGGCAGCTGCGGATGGGCCCTATGGGTATACGTCCCCCGTGTTGGAGATCGAGGGCAAAAAGTCTCTCAAAGTTTCACGGGTGGTGGTGATCTACCTGAGCAGCGGGTTTGGCAGAAGCTTTTATGGCCTTGGGGTGTACAAGGCCCCCACCCTCTCTCCCACCTACCCCCGCTCTCTCCTGGTTCGTCTTTTCCCCCCTACCCCCCCCGCCGCTCGTGTGTCTGACGCTGCCGCCTGACTGCCGACCGGTGACTGCCGACATCAAGGTTGCCTTTTCAGGCACAACATCCATTCCTGCACGCTAGGTCCACTGGTCCAAACCTGTCGGCCCCGGCCCCACCACGTTTCCACTTTACCTCTCTGTTACCGGCCTTGACGACGTGTACATGTGTGCGTTTGTCGTTAGCCCTCCGCCATGCTGTGGATATCGTCGGCTGTTGTCTTCGATCGGTTTGTGCGCAGGGGGTTGTTATTAACCTCCCACCCTAACCTCCTGTTGTCGCCGTCGCAGTGGGAGGAGGCGGCAGTGCTCCGCCGAGAACAGGCCGCTAAGCAGGCCGACCTGGCGGCGGCTGAGCTCGCCAAGTTATCTCGCAGGATGGTGGTGCAACAACAACAGCAGAACCAACAGCAGCAGCAGCAGCAGCAGCAACCTCCGCACAGCCAGTCGCAGGGTGGGTTGACCTCAGCTGTGGGTGTCAGGGGCGCAGGAAGCGCCAGTCAGAGGCGCTCCCAAGGGGGGGGATCGTGCTTCGGAGCAGCGCCGGAGGGCACTGCTGCGCTGACCTCGGGAGGTGCGCCCGGGTCGGCAGCGTCTGTGGCTGGTGCCGATGCGCAAGTCGTGTCGCATGCCGGCGAGGCGGCGGTGGCGGCGACGACGTCGGGGGTTGGAGTTGCCGCGGCCGCCGCCGCTGCCGCTGCGCCGGGCCCGGCTGCCGGAGCTTCTGGTGGCGGCAGCAGCGGTGGTAGTACCGGCGGCAGCTTTGGGGGTGGTCTTTGGTCGGCGGTCTTGCAATACATGTCCCAGCTTCTATTAAATCGATTGCAGTTCAGCGTTCGTAATGTCCACATCACCTTTCAGGCAAGTCTTGGACTTCTGTGGATTTTACCAGAACCTCCATCTATATAAAGGTGTCACCAGACCAGACCGATGTGGATTTTACCATCTCTGACCGCTTCAAGTTCCATGAGACGGATCCGGATCTTGATCAGAGCGGACTAGGGCGCGACTCGGGCGTGGCATGACATGGCGTGGCGCGGCTCTGCCCCGGCCCTAGCGTGGTATAAATGAGCTCCGGGAGGGCATAGCATCATACGGTTCATACCACCCAAGTGACAGTGAAGCGTGACGAACTGTGACCCATGGGTCATGACTGGCTCCTGCATGACCCAGCGCCATGGCTCCCCACCGCCCCACCGTTGCACGTCCGTCGCCACCTCCGCACCGCAGGGCCATCAGAACGGTGTTTCGTTTTCAGCAGGGCTAGCCCTGGACAGCCTGAGCACGGTTCCCGAGCCCAAGGCCCCCAAGTCGGTCCTGGCGCGGCTATACGGCGCGGCACTTGGCCGGCATTCGGTGCGTGATGTAGGGGGTGTGGGCTGTGGGGAGAGGTGCCACCGCTTGTGCATGGGCCCGTTGTCAATAATAATGGCCACCGCTCCCCCGCTCGCTAAGCTCGAGATCTTTAGAATTTAAACCCGCCGTGTACCAGCAGCTTTCATGGCTGTCACCATGCATAGCACTGGCTGTATCGCTCTGCCCTCAGCCCCGTGCTTTTTGATCGCCTACTACCTGTTTGATCCATCGGCGATTTGCGTGTTCGTCTTTCACACCCGCATGCATATACTACCGCAGCACGCCAAGCTAGCTCGACATGTAGCGGTTCGCGGCCTGGGGGTCTACTGGCACCCTCCGCTCCCGGACGAGGCGCAGACCGCCGCTGGTGCTGTCGCTGGCCCGCCACCGCTACCGCGACCGCCCCCTCACAGCGACGATTACCTTATCACCCCGATGGACGTCGTGCTACGGTTAACTGCCACTGCGGTGGCCACCTCTGGCCAAGGGGCCCACATGCAGCATGCACATCACCAGCAGCACACGCAAGGGCCCAGCGGCAGTCAGGCTGGGGGGGTGGCGGCGGGGTCAGGGGCTGGGGATGGCGCCATGGCAGCGGCGGCGGCGGCGGGGGCGGCAGCAGCAGCAGCAGCAGCGGAGTTCAGGCAGGGAAGCTCTGGCAGCGGCGTTCGAGGAGCTGCAGGTTCGGGAGGGCTGCAGCCTCCAACGCACAGGCTGTCCATCAGCATTCATCAACATCATTACCACAACCTTTCGCAGCAGCAGCAGCAGCAGGTGCTTTCAAATGCCGCTGCGGCACCGATTCCGCCCGGCGCGGTAGCAGTAGCAGCTGCTGCAGCTGCGGGTGCGGGGACACACGTGGAAATAGTTGCAGGTACGGACGCCGTACAGATCCAGATTAGGCCGGAGCAGCTCCAGAGCATGGCGCAGCTCGCCGACGACTTGGCGGTCTGGACGAAGCGTAACCGGTACGGCAGGTTCCGGCCACAAGGGTGGCGTACGGCAGCAGCTCAGGCGAAGCGCGTCTGCGTGAAGGAGGCTGCAGCACCTGCGGCGGCAGCGGCTACGCGGACTGGAGCCGGCGGCGCGGCGGGTTCCGGAGCAGCGGCAAGCCATGCACATCAGATCCAGCGCAGCTCTTCGGATCCAGGCAGGATCCAGACCCTGTCTCGCATTGTCCTGCAGTCCGTACAGGAAGAGGATGAAGTGCAGGCTGCTGCCAGGTGCGTGTTACACCTGCAGTCGGATGGCGCGCCTACCGCGACCGGTAGCGACGGCGCTGACGGCGGCGCTCACTTGACGTCACCGCTGACCTACGCCGCCTCCACTCTCCTCTGCGAGTCAGACGCGGACGCCATGACGGCGCCGTCGGCTGGAGAGGCAAGGGCCCTGGCGAATGAGACGGAAAGCGGCGGCGGCGGCGGCGGTGGCGATGCTGCCGCTGTCGAAGGGGCTCACGGGTCGAAAGGCCGGCGGTCACCCGGGGCCCAGAACGGGGTCGGCCGCCCCGGTGGGGGAAATGCTCTGTTGCCGCTGTCTCCACGTTCTCCCGGCACGTTAACACCCGCGGTCAGTCCGGGCGCATCTCGCTGTGGCGCGGGGCCACAGCCGTCCGGGGTGGGCCGTGAGCGCGTGTCGGAAGCATCTGCAAGCGGGTCCCTGAATGCACCAGCTAGCCCAACTGGCACCGGCACCGGCACCAGCACCAGCACCCCGTTAGTGCGGTGGTCGCAGGTGTGGCAGTATGCCGTACGTGCCGTACTGCATGATATACGAGAGCGCCGGGGCACGGGGTCGCTCCGGGATTACTTGCAGTACAGGCGGGAATACATGAGGCTGTACCGCCGGAAGCTGGAGTGTCTTCGGCAGGCTGGCAGCAGCGGCGGCGGCGGCGGCGGCCCCGGAAACAACGGCACTTGCGGTACGGCGGCGGGGTCGGCAGCGGCGGCAGCGGCCATGACGACAGGTGGAACATCAACGCCAAGCCCAGTGGAGGAGTTTTTGGAGCTCCAGCGTCTGGAAGCGTATCTTTCCGTCGCTGATATCCTTGCGTTTCGGCAGCTCACGGAATGGACGCTGGAGGAGGAGCAGGAGCGTGAGCGTGCCGCCGCCGCTGCCGCGGCGGGGGCTGCCGCTGTCGCCTCCGGCAGCGCCGGCGGCACTTCCGAAGCAGTGGCGGCGGCCAGCGGGCAGCAGCATCCTGACGCCGCGCCCGCGCAGCACCGGAGCTGGCTGGCGTGGGGACTGTCGGGAGTGTCGGGGTTCTTCACGTACGGCAGCAGTGGCGGCGCTGGCGCCGGCGCCAAGGCATCGACGGCGGTGCCGCAAGCCTCGTTTACCGACGCGGAGCTGGCGGAGCTGTATCGACTACTCCAGGGAACTTCCTTGCCGACGGCGGAGGCCTCCCAGACTCAAGCATCGGCAGGGCGACATCACCATCATCACCATCACCACCATCATCACCATCATCACCAACACGCGCAACAGCATTTCCAGGCCCAGCTGCAGCATCAAGGTGCCGGAGTACCCGGCGGCGGCACCACTGGCTCCTCCTCCTCCGCCGCCGCCGCCTCCTCTATGCCGTTCTCCGTACAGTTTCGGGTACTGCAGTTAAAGCTGGACATAAGGGGGCCTGGCCCGATCCCTGCCCCCCACCACAACGACCGCGTTGGGGCCGGTGCTGGTGCCGGAGCAGAGCCATGCAGCGCAGAGGGGTCGCCGCCGACACCAGGGTTTGGGATATCCTCCCCAACGTGTGTCCCTTCACCTGCGAGGACGCGGCGGGGGTCGTCGGGAACTCGACCCCCGGCATCTAGCCCCACGCTGTTGAGCCTGACCTTGGGCTCAACTGTGCTCGCGCTGGAGTCCGATGGCTCCGGAACCGCGGTTCAGGCGTCCATTGGCACAGTGCATGCCCATGATCTGTGCTCAGACCCGGGGGTCGCAGAATGCATCTTAGCGCAGGCCGATGATATGGACACCGGCGGCGGTGCTGCTGCCGCCGCCGCCAGCGGCGGTGGCGGGGGTGGCGGCGCCGCCGCCGGCGGCCCTTCGGCCGCCCGCGAGGCAGGTCAGCGCCGCCGGCGGCGCGGCGCAGCCCACCGGTCTTGGGCATCCTTTGGTCAGCTGCTCTCCGGTACGGGCAGCCGGTCCTCCGGGGTGCATGCCTCCTTGAGCACGGACAGCTTGGACTCAGACGCAGGCCATTGGGCCATGGGTTACCAGTCGCAAGCCGCCGCCCCGGCGCCGCCGCCGCAGGGGGACGTGTGGTACGGCGGGCCGCCGGTTGTATCCGTACACCAAGGCTTTGGTGGAGGAGGAGCTGGCCAGGTCGATATTCATGTACGGCCGCTGCGACTGCAGTACCGCGCCCAGTGCCTGGCGTCGGTGGCCGCAGCCCTGGCGGTGGACTCGTGCTCCTTCCTGGAGCACCACGCCATGACTGCCATTGCTGGGTTCGAGTCGCGGGACGCGCGTGTGTTGGCCATGCTGCAACACCTGGGCTGTACCGCGTCGTCGCAGAAGCTGCGGTTGCATGTAAGGATGAGGGGCTGAAAGAAGGGGCTGGAAGTTGCGCAGCGCAGCGCAGCGCTGTGCAGCATGGCCTATGTTCCGAGGACATGTCGGGGGCCGGGGCTGCCAAGCCGGGGCTCTGCAGCTTGGTTGTGGGATTGTAGCCGATTTGGTGATCTTTCATATGCGCGGGGTCGCTCGACGGCTCTTCTCTGTTTTTCGCGGATCCGAGTGAAGTCGTACATTGGAAGCTATAGCTGTAGCGCCCGCGTGTGGTCCCGGATATCTCGCATTAATTGCCGGTAATTGTCGGCTTCGCGGGAATTGCAGGTGGAAGGATTCGAAGTGGTGATGCCACTGGAGCAACCGTCGCCGGCCTTGTCCACCCGCGGCTCCGGCGTCACGTACGACACCTCCCGCAACGCACACACTCCTGCCGGAGGGCCGACAACGGCGGCGCCAGGTCATCTTACCGTCGGACTGTACGACATCGAGCTGGCGTCGATCAACGGCATGCCGCCGCCGCCGTCGCAGCCGCAAGCAGCGGATCGTGCGGCATCCATACAAACAGGCCGCATCACGGAGTGTACGGAGGGCCCAGCTGTCGACGGCAGCGCTGCCGGTGAACACCCCTCGGGGCTGGCGGCGGCATCAGACGAGGCACTACCAGCCACGAACTCGGGATTAGTACGGGGACCTTTAGAGCGCGAGGAGTTAGCAGAGGGGGCTTACGGCTCCGGAACCGTTCAATACCTGCAGGATCTGATGCAGCGGAGGTTAAGTCCATGCAGTACAACAGCCGACCTGTTGCGGCTAGCGGCGGAGGCTGCCGGCCGGGAGCCGGTACATGATTTCTCCACCTCAGACGCCGGCCCGGCGGAGGCCACCACCGCCGCCGGCGGCGCAGCGGACGTTGTTACTTCGGCGGCGGCGGCGGCGGCGGAGGGAGCTTACAGCCCCGTCGGTACGGCGGGCTCCCCGCGGCGGCACAGGCGTTCCAGCGGCACCCTTCCGCCGCGTCCAGATCCTTGCTCTGTGGAGGATCTTGCCCGGCTTTTCCTGTACGAACACGTGCGCTTTGCCGTACATGCCGTACGTGTTTCGTACCGGCTGCCTGGTTCCAGGTTGCCGTTGCCTGCCGCCGCGCAGCGTCACGCCGCTGAACCATTAACCAGAGCTTCAAGCGAGCTGAATGAGCAGCGGCAGACTAAGCGTTCGGTCGCCCGTTCGGAGACCAGGCCGCTGCTTTTGTTGCCCCCCGCGCTGCAGCTGGCCGGTTACTTGAGCCGCAGCCGGTTAGAGCAGGGGGTCGGGTCGCCTGCGTCTTTGCTGCAGCTGTCGCTCAGTGGTGCGTCCACTACAGTGAAGGCCTCGGAGGTGGGCTCTGTACCTTGAAGAGTTGAAGGGTGGGGTGGAAATGGGGGGGGGGAAAGGGGGATGTGTGAGTTGGGCTGTGTGAGGGCACACATAGGGCACGCATAGGGTTTAATGGCATGGCGCGGGCGGCAAGTCGATCTGCATAGGGCCCTATATAGGTACAACCCCGCCTATGTGCCATGCTTCCTGTTCACCGCAGGTGCTGGACCTGAAGCGCCTGGCCCACTGCCTGGACCACTCCCATGCTGAGAACGCTGCCCCGCCACAGCCGCAGTGGCAGCCGCAGCGGCAGCCGGCGGCAGAGGCGGTTGCGTGCAGCCCGGCAACAGTGGCGGCGGAACAGCTCCAGGTTCCGGAGCCACCCGTGGCTACCAAGAACCAAGCCCAGGGCTGTAGCCCCGCATTGGACGCTGCCTCGGGCCCCGCAGCCGCCGTATCACCACCGCCGCCAGGGCCACTCGGCGCAAGAGCAGCCCTGCCAGGTGCATCAGCGCAAGGCGGAATAGGAGAAGAGGCGGCTGGAGAAGCAGGTACTTTGTCGTCAACCGCGAGCGTAGACTTCCCGCCTGGAGTAATCACGGCGACCGTCAATAACCAACAAAGCTGTGCGCCGCCCGCGGCGGCGGCGGCGGCTGGCGCTGGCGGCAGTCAAGGTCGGAATCGGGACGGAAGCGGTCCCACGGGATCGGAGTCCGTGCAGGTGTCGTACACTCGCAGCGCCCCGACGTCACCGCTGCCTGGCGCAGCCAGGCCGCTGCTGCTTCCCAGGAGTGCGACGACGGCGGCGGCGATGTGCCTTGGCGGCGACGTAGAGGACTCCGTCGTTGTTCAGTACGGTCGCCGCCGGGGAAGCATGGGCAGCGGGCTGAGCAACCTGGAGACCGCGCCCCGTCAGTGGGACAGCATCAGGACACGGCCATGCACACGGGCCCTCGCGGGTACCACCGACCCCGCTGCCGCCGGGCTGGAGGCACCCGGGATGGAGCTTCAAGGTCGCGAGCAACCCTACTCGCAACGTGAGACTGTGGACCGGCAGGAAGGCGGCATCCGCGGCTGTGCAAGCCCGCGGCTGCCACTCCTGCCGCGCACCACCTGTCTTTTGCTCTCCGTGGAGCCATTTGAAGTGAATTACGTGCAGGACGGGTGCGTGGGGTCTAACGACGGGGACGACGGGAGCACAGCCGCAGCGGCGGCGCTTGTCGTTCGTGTTGACAGCATGATGGATCTCTGCGCATCCTACAGCAGCGGCGGAGGCGGAGGCGGAGGAGGCGGCAGCACTAGGCCCGCCATTGAGTCGACCGTATCGCTGCAGCTCCGTGACTTAGAGGTTCACGTCGTACCGGCGACGGCGGCGGCGGCCGCTGGTGCGGGCGGTCGCGGCAACAACGACGCCGACAGGACGGGGGGCCTCATTTGGTCCCTACCGCGCACTTTATGGATGGCCTCCCTTACCGCCAGTGCCGTGAAGACCTCTGGCGGAGCGCTGAGTGCATGCGGCGCCATTCGCGGAGTGCGGCTCCTAGGATCTGCCGACCAGCCCGGCGACTTCTTGCTTTCCAACGGACCGGGCCCGGATGACGCAACGGTTGCCGTCCGATACTGGACGGCGGGCGCGGAGCCGCCGGCGGAGCCTGCTGACGCGGCTGCAGCAGCGGCGGCGCGAGTAGCTGCGGGCTGGTGGCAGCCGGCTGAGCACGTGTCAGTGGCTAAGGGGCTTGGGAATTCACCACGTGGGCGCGTAAAAAGCTGGAATGCGCATGAGTCTGGCGTTGGAACTACCGATGGTGATGATGGTGGTGGTGGTGGTGGTGGTGGTGATGATGGTGGTGGTGGTGGTGGTGGTGGTCGTGGTGATGGTGATGGTGATGGTGATGGTGATGGTGATGGTGATGGTGATGGTGATGGTGATGGTGATGATAGTGGTGGACGAGATGGCGGTGCGGATGTGCAGCGACAGACTGGAGGTTCAGAGCCGCCGGGTTTAGGCGGCGAGGTCAGAACGATGGAGTTGGGAGGGAGAGGGGATGACGGCGCTATCGGCGGAGTGGAGGTGGTGGTATCAGACGCGGCAGTAGGAATGGGCCTGCTGATGTCTCTGGCGTCGGCGTCAGGCCCGTCTGGATCTGCCGCCGCCGCGGCGGCGGACGGCGTCAGCGAAGGGCACGCGATCGGCGAAGCTGTGGCCGGCGGCGGTTGTGTCGCGGCGGTTGCGGAGGCTGAAGCCCCGTCAGCCGCATCGCCGCCTCTCGCAATGGCGGTGCATATCCGCAACTCTGCTGTGCTAGCCGTCTCGCCCTGCCGGACGCCCTTTGCCGCTGCCTCCGGCGGCGCGGGCGCGGGGAACCTCGCCTGCAACGCCCTCCTTAGCGTCGACAAAGTCAGCTACAGCCTGCAGCCGCTGCACGTCTCCCTCCCAGCGCCGCAAAAGCCCTCCTTATCCAGCTGTAGCAGTGCCCAGTCTTCCGGTGGTGCTGCTGAGGCAGCGGCGGAGCAGATCAGGGAGTCTGACAATGCCGGCCGGCCGGCGGCATCTATCGCAGCCACTCACCGGGTGGCCGTGACGAGGCTGCTGGTGTACCTTGCCGATAACCCCGACTCCGCCTACCTGTCGCCGGTGCTGCTACTGCCGGAGCTCTGCGCCTGCTACGGCCCCACGACTGCAGCCGGCGCCGACGGTGCTGCATCCCTGGCCTCGATGGCGAACTCAGCAGCCGGGCGCACGCGGGGTGATTACTACGCTATGGGGGGCATCGCGGACCATGGGGAGGTGGCGCGCGTGGTGGGGCTGGGCGTCAGCGGGGTTGCAGCGGCGGGGGTAGATGGGCGGCCGCGGGTGACGGAGGCAGGCGTGGCTGCATGGTTATCCGTGGACTTGGGACGAGTTGAAGCGAATTTTCAGCCACAGCAATCGGGAGTTCTCTGCGCACTGATGGGGGAGCTGGCGCCCAAAGAGGCGCAGCAAGGTCAGGAGCACGGTTTCAGTGAAGTGCCGACGGGTCAGTCGTCTCGATCGCAGCAGCAGCAGCCGCGTGCGGCGGCGTCGCCAGAGCTTGGTACGGCGGCCGTCAGGCGAGAGTCACGACGATCAGGAGCAGCGCCGTCGCCGCAGCGGCGGCCAGTGCATGAGCCGGCAGCGTCGGTGGCGGCAGCGGTGGCGGCGGTGGAGCCGAGCAGGGTCCTTGCGGCGAGCCTGCCGTACATGCTGGTTTCGGTCAAGCTTGGCTTCCTGACGGCGCTGCTGGGGAGTGATACCTTGAGCGAGGAGGCCACGGTGCTGTATTGGCGGGATGTACGACTGTCGTACGATCGTACGGATGTTGACGTGGAGAGCAGCCTGGCATGGCGCGAACTCACACTGAGCAGCGTGGGATCGCGGTTACACCCAGCGCCTAGGATGGTTATGCAGGGAGTGGTCCGCGGCGGCGGCGGCGGCGACGACGATGCCGCAGCGGTCGCGAGCTCCAAAATTCATGCCGGTTCACTTGCCATTATGCTGGAGCTGTCGTCATATGCGGAATCAACGCTGCGCCGCACAGCGGCAGCGGCGGCAACAGCAGCAGCGGCGGCGGGGCCGGCGGCCTTCGACGCCGCAAAGGCCGACGCCCAGTTTTTCAGGTCTGCGGCGCCGCCGCTGGTCTCGCCCGCATGGCCGCTGCCGTCCCGTGGCAGCGGGTTCGCCCCGGCGGCCGCCGTACCGCCGCGCTCTCTAACGGTGCCCCGGTCTCCTGCTGCCGCTGCCGCTGCTGCTGCACTGGTGCCGGGTTCAGCACTCGGTTCGTTTCCCCGCGGCGGCGGCGGCGGCCTGCAACAGCACACGGACAGCGGCGGTGGTGGCGGCGCAGACGCGGATGCCGAGTTCTACTCGATCGAGGGTGGCAGCAGCGTGCTTGACGATTTGGAGGTGGAGGCGGAGGTGGAGATGGAGGTGGAAGCGGATACAGAGGAGGAGCTCCACCTTGACGGTTTGGATGGCGACGTGCATCAGCGCGAGGAGGAGCTGTGGCCCTGTCCCTGTGGGACTGGGACGGGTTCCGCTGCGGCATCGGATCCCGGCAGCGGCCGCCGCGGCACCGCCCTCCGCGCGCACCTCTCGTCATGCAAGAGCATCGTCCAGCTAAGCACTTTGCCATCGGCGCATGTTCCCTCAGATCCCGTGGCTTGGTGCGAACCAGCGCAGCCGCAGCCGCAGCCGCCTGTTGGCGAGGACGGTGCCGGCCGTGCCGCCGATGCTTGTTTCGGCGGCGGCGGCGCAGGGGCCTCGGCCGCCGCCGCCGCTGACACCACTATCGCCTCGCCGTCTGGACCGGCTGTCGTTCTGTTGTCCGCCGGCGCGACGTGCCGTACAAACCCAGGGCCCCTAGCTTCTGCCTCCGCTGCCGCCGTCCCCGCTGCAACTGCAACTGTCGACGATCCCGCAGGCGCGGCATGGAGCCACGTGCCCGATGCGGCCGCCTCACCGATTTCCACGGTGCTCGTACGAATTCAGCTGTCGAACTTCGTCCGTCACCGCGCTGCTCTGCAGCCCCCTGCAGTCCTGGCTGAAGGCCTCGGAAGCCCCAGGCGCCGCGGCAGTCCACAACACCATGGTACACCTCCCGGAGGTGCTGTGGAGGCCGGGGTTGGACCGGATGGCCGGCAGGACGCATTCCCTAGCCCCGCCACTACTGGATATGGTGACGGCAACGCCGACGCCGACGACGACAATGACGACAACGCGGCGTCGTACGGCGCCAATCGAGGCCACGCTGGCGGCGGCGACGCACCTGCCGCGGGATCAGGCCGGCTTCACTTTGACCTTGACGTCAGCGGGGTACATGCGCTCGTGTCTTTAACTCAGTGGCATCGGCTGCAAGACAGCCTGGCGGCATGCGGGCAGCACTGGAGCACTTCCGCCGCGAACCAGCTGCGCGCACGGGCACGACAGCAGCAGCTGGTTGCACTGGAGCAGGGGCGGCGGGGGTCCGGACGGCTGGGAAGGCCTGGGTCCTCTGTTGGAGTCCGCTCAGCAGCTCCAGCGCGTGATCTGCCGGGCTCCCGCCCAGTCAATGCCACGAGTCAGGAACTCACGAGCGCTGCAGGCGGCGGCGCACGTTCTGTAGCCGGCCACGCAGCCGCGGCAGCAGCAGCCGCGGCAACAACTACAGCTGCGGCGGCGGCGGTGTCATCCCGCGGCCTGGCGGCGGTTGTGACACGGGTTCCGGTATTGGGCGCCAGCGGCGGCAGCCGAGAGGCCGCCGCCGAGTGCGACGGCAGCGGCGGTGGGGGCGGCGGAGCTGCCGCCAGTGCTGATGGGGATGGCATGCTACGGCTTTTGCTCGACCTGCCGGTGACTGCCAGTGTGTCGGTGCAGGATATGTCAATGGTAGCGTACTCGGCCCGGGAGTTGGCGTTTGGAGGCCGAGCAGGTAGGGTGGCTTGCCGGGGCCCCGATGGGCAGGATTCTGACGGCCCGCAGTCACGGGCCCCTCAGCTCTATCCCGCAACGGCGACGGCAGCGATGCAGCAGCAGCGTTGCGTGCGGCTGGAGCTGATGATGGGCGCGAGCTTGGAAGCAGCCGCTGGCGGTTGCATGGACCGATTGACGCTGGTCTTGCCGGAGGTTTCGGTGTCAACGGGGGCGCTGGTGCTGGAGCATGACCCACGGGTCGGTACCTGGCACGAGGTCGTCGGGGCCTGGCGCCTGGCGCTGCTGGAGGGCTTGTCGTGCGCCGCGGTGCCGCACCTGCGCCGCGCTTCTTCGGGAAGCGCACCGGGGGCCGTTGACGAAGTACAGGGCGCGGGTTCGCTGCACATTCAGACGGCTGTTGGCAAGGCTGGCGGAAAAGCGCTGGCCGCAACGATCTCCGCAGTAAGTGCCGCGGCGACGGCGACGGCGACGGCGGTTCCCTCTAATAAGCTCTGGGTCGGTGACAGCACCGATGGCGACCCGCATGCGGTGGCGGGTGGCCCCTTAATGAACCCAGGCGGCGTATCTCAGCCCGTGAAGCATCTGTCTGTTGGGGCAGCGCCGCCAGCAGTACCGCCCAGGTTGTCGGCAGCGGCGGCGGCAGCGGCAGCACCAGGCATGTCCTCAGCTTTAGGTGAGGGCCTCTCGACGGCTGGTGCAGGATACGACAGTGGGTCGGATGCCGCCGCCGCCGGCAGCGCGCGCCAGCAGCGGCAAACCACTGACGGCGACGTGCTAGATGGCAACGGCGGTGCCGCCACCGGCGTCGACGACATCGTGGTCCATGCACTCCTAGAAGCATCGCTGCAGCACGCCTCCCTGTATGCCGCACGGCACGCAGTACTGTTGTTGTTGGGCCTTGTGTACGACACTCTGGACAGCTGGGAGCATGCCGCCGCGGTGACGAATCGTCGACACGTGCTTGAGGGTTCCGACTCCGAGGCCAACGGCAACGGCGACGGCGACGGGGACGTGTTTGCGCCTGGCATATTGGACGAGCAGACGCTGCGCCTGGTGGGCTCCCCTCCGGACATTGCTGCAACTGCCGCCGCCGCCGCCGCCGCCGCCAGGCTTGGAGTCCCGCCCTGGTCCCCTGCTGGCGCTCACCGGGCTTCCGGCGCAGCCAGCGCAGCCGCCGGCGACCTCGGCGCAGCGACCGCCAGTGGTACGGCGCCACATGAGCTCGAGTACGGCATGTGGCCGCATGACGCCGACGAAGAAGATCGCGACGGCGCCGAGGGTTGGTCCGGCGGACCGGACCTTCTTTACCACTACCATTACGATGTCCCACACCACTACTCAAGGCGCCATACGAGCAAGCAGCGGGCTGGAAGGGCTGTGGCAGGGAGGTCAGAGTCTAAGGGCAGCGGAGATGCGACCGGGGCAGGCGGCGCAGGCGGCGCAGCTCTGGGCGATTGGCTGGGGGTGCCCCTGTGGCCCGCGTGGCTGCCCCTTTGCTGCCTGACACTGCGGGTGGGCAAGGCGGCTGCAGTGGTCTACACGGACACGCAGGTACGGCACCATGAGTGGCGGCACAAGGCCCTGGATCCTAGGCGGGTTCTGGACGTCACTGCCGTAATCGTACCTAGGTCTAATGGGGGGAGTGGGGTCCCCGCGTTGTGCCGTCTTCAGTGCCTGAGGTAGGGGGCCCTCTGCCTCCCATCATGATGATGCGCGGCGGCGTGTGTTGATGGTGTTGATGAGGATGAGGATGTATCAGATGGGGATGAGAGGGCCGTGGGGGAGAGGCCCGGGGGAGGGGGGCTAGAGTAGAGGGGGCGGCCTGAGGCCGGCGGCTGGGTGCCGCAGCGCCGCCAGGCCTATGCAGCGTTACGGGCTACAGGGGCATGATAGATGATATGGTGTGAGCGGCGCGTGGGCGTGTGCTTTGTAGAGGTAGGGGTGTAACACTGCGAGGTCCCGAGCTCCCAGGGACGTTTTTACAAGGGAATGATGCCCCGCCGCACCCGACCCATGGCCAGGGTTATGACGTGCCCTTGTTCGAGGCGGCCGTAGCTCCTCTTGAGATCCAGCTGAAGCTCAGTACGCTGGGCGACGCAGCCGCCGCTGCCGCTGGTGGTCATGCCGCTAGCGACGGAGACGCGGACGTCAACGCGGACACTGCGGCGGCGGCGGCGGCGGTGGCCCCTGACAATGGCAGCCTGCCAACACCGTTCATGCGGTCGTTCATCCCAAAGAAAGCTGAGAACGACAATGCCAACGTGCGCTTCGCCACCACAACACAGCCTGCGTATGTACGACACCGAGCCGCGGCGGGCGCAGCCGCGGCGTCGGGGACAACAGGCGGCGGTGGCGGCGGCGGCGGCAGTGGCGGCCCCACATTCGGCCTGCTGCACCGGCGGAACAGCAACCGCCGCCACCACGGCCGCGGCGGCCTGAGCTTGCCTGACGGCAGCGCTGGCGGCAGCACCGTCGCCACCGCCCGGCCGCCGCCACCGTTGTGGGTTTCCTCACTACATGTGGTACTGGATGCACGTTTGCAGCTGGATGTCTACAACCTGGATAAGCTGGGATGGGAGCCTGTATTGGAGCCGTGGAGCTTGCAGGTACGGCTGTACACACGCCTTTTGTGGGTTCCCGCTCAAAGGGCGTGTGTCCCTAAGCCTGGTGGAAGAGGTCGTGCGGAAGGCCGATGGAGAACGGTGTCTGGTTGGTTCTTCTTTCCGACGATGTGCCGCGTGGCTAGCTGACCCACCATCACCAGCTGACCCGCCGCTTACCTCTACTGCTCTCTACCAAAGGGGAGCCCAAAGGGATGACACCCCTTGGGTTTATCAAGTAGGGGGGGACGTACCCCCCTACTTGACCCTTAGTTCATCCCCTTTAGTTCATCTTAACCGGTTTGATACGCGAACAGATCAAGTGGACTCGTGGTCACAACAGAATGAGAAAGGAAAGGAAAAACTCCAAATCCAGTCTAAGTGGTGCCGGCGAAGATCCTCCTGACGGGTTCATGGATGAGGAGAGGGGCGCGCTGCTCACGCAACAGCAGCACCAGCACCAGCACCAGCACCAGCACCAGCACCAGCACCAGCACCAGCCTCCGTGCTTTAGCACCGAAACAGCCTCAATGTGCCGCGCGCAGCAGCGTGGGCGCAGCTTACCCGTCACTGCTACTCATTTCCTCCGCACTCCGCAACCGCGCAGTCTCACTCGGCGTTTTGCCCTCCGCCCGTGTCACATACATACATGTGTTTTTCCTTTCTTGCTTTATTTTCTGCACCCAGGTGTTGTACATGGCCCGACAACCTGCCGCCGCGGCGCCTCGGTATCCCCCACGACCTGCCGCCGGGGCACCACCGTCATCTGCAGCGCTGTCGTCGCCGGCTCCGCCACCGCCGCGACACTCCATCAGCATCACCACCGACACCCTGCTCGAGGCAACTCTCTCCCCGGGACTGATCCCCGCAGCGCTGGCTGCGTTGCACCTGGCGGAAGAGCTCCAAGGTGCCATGACCGACCCCAGCACCGTATCCACCGCCGGCGCCGTCCCAACAGCCGCTACCCACCCCGGCTGGAGGTCGGCATCGCCGGCCGCATCCCCTAAAAATGTCGTTCCGGAAGTCGGACAGGAGCCACCACTGGGCCGCCATGGGGTTGCAGAGCCGCCGTTGACGATCGCCGGCCGGGTTGGCGACGGTGGGCCGCACGTGCCAAGTGACCCATGGGTCCGTGACCCAGCTGCCACGGCCTTGCGTCACCTAGGGCAGCTGCCCAGGCCCGATGCGCTGCCGCGCCTGTGGCTCCAGAACCATCTGGGCCAGCCCGTCAGCTTCGTGACGCTGGAGCAGCGGCGGCCGCGCGCGTCGTTCCTGGCGGCTGTGGGGGCGCTGGGCGCTGTGGATGGTGTGGTGACCCATGGGTCTCTGGTAGTGGTGGACTCGTTGCGGCATGCGGGCCGCCGCTTTGCGGGTCGTCACGTGGCGGGCCTTCCCCACCACCTCCACCACCACCACGATCACCAGGGCTTCCATCACCACCATCACCACCACCATCCTAGCAGCAGCAGCGCCAAGATTAACGGCAAGTTTCAGCAGTGCAGTCCGCAAGATGGTAAAATGGAAATGCTAGCGGCAGACGGCAGCGGCCATGCCGAAGACACGGATTACAACATGGCGCTCTCATCATCACACCTGCGCACCACCAGGTGCTCGGAGGGCGCTCCCGCCGCTTCCGTGAGCTTCAGCGGTGAGCTGAGCAGACTGGCAAGGGCTGGCGACGGCGACGGCGACGGCGGAGGCGGAGGCGGCAACGACACCAGCGGAGGCGGAGGCGGAGGTAGGATACTGTACTTTCGATTGTACGGCGGCAGTACATGGCTGGGTCCCATCTCGTGCAACGCGTCGCCGTCGTCCCGGTACTACTTCTCACTCCCACCCGCTGCCGCCAGGCTGGCGGGGACGGTGGCGTCGCCGCCGCCAGGGCTAAGGCTAGTGTGTGACATCCGGCCGCACCACCTGTGCAGTAGACGGCTGGAGTTGCGCTCCAACGTGCGACTGCGCAACGAGAGCGGTCTGTGGCTGTCTGTATCTGACTGGGCTGTGGTGGCGGAGGCCTCTGCCGGCGGCAGCGGCGGCGGCGGCGGCGGCGGCCAGGTGCTTCAGCACACGTTGCCTCCGGGTGGCAGCACCTGGCTATCAACTGGCCTATTGCAGCAGAGCCCCGCGGTGCTTGCCGTACGCACCGCACCGCCGCCAGCGTTTGCCAGCGGCAACATCCCCGTCGTCGAGGAGGGTCTCGTCGTCTCAACAGCGGGAGGCGTCGCTTTTGGCGATGAACCCGCAACGCGGTTCCGGAGCTGCGGCGGCGGCCCCGCCGCCGCCGAAACCGCGGAGCGGCACGCGCCATTGAAACGGCTTGGTGCCACCTTCCGCGGCGCCAAGGTCCAGAACGCCTCCCCCTGGAGTGACTGGAGTAACCCGATTGACCTGACTTCCATGCTGTTCGACGCGGTGGCGCAAGGCCTGGACGGTGCCGCCGCCAGCGGCGCCGCTGCCGCGGGCCGCGTGGGAGTCGCGCGGCGGTTGTACTGCACGCTGCCGACAACGAAGACATACAGATTGCCGACGAGCGATGCGGCCTCCGCCATGCCAATGCTTGAAAAGGTTCATAAATCCTCCGTCCCGGCCTCCGCCGCCGCCATCTCCGTAGAGGAGGGGCGGATGTGCCACTTGATCGTCCACCTAGCGCCTGCGGCATCAGGTGCCGGCCGCGGCCGCGGCGGCGGCGGCGATGGCGGCGCTGCTTCACGACGGCTTGAATGGGAGCTCGTGCTGAGAGCCCCGGTGGTGTTGCGGAACGACCTGCCGGTGCCAGCACGCTTCGCGTTGCATGCCTACAGCGGCCTCGGCGGCGGCGCCGTTGCCGCCGCCGCGCCTACCGCCTGCGCCCTGCCTGCACCCGAGCTGCGTGAGTCCCTCCACGCGCTGTCGTCGCTGCATCTGCATACCTTCCCTGCTCACAGGCTGGTCAGCGTTGCCTGCCGGCCGGCGGGATATGCGTGGAGCAGCGCCCAGCCGGTGTACGGCAGGCCCGGTGAGAATGAGCACGACCACGACCACGACGGCGGCGACGGCGGCGGCGGCTTTGAGCCGTTGCATATCGGCCTCGAGCCATTGCCTGGGGCCGGCGACGGCGGCAGCGCCGGGGGGTTAATGCCGTACTGCGAGCGGGCACTAATGGTAAGGCCGACGCAGGCGGGCCTGCAGGATCTGCTGCTGGTTCTCCGCACGTGGCGACACCGACCCACGGGTCAGGTTCAGCTGGAGCTGAGCTGTCCCGTCTGGGTTTACAACTGCACTGGCCTGCCTGTGCAGCTGCGGCCCACGGCGCGGCTGGTGATACCGCCAGGCCAGCATGCCCAGGTCGTCAGAGGCAGCGTCGCAGAGCCCAACGCGCCACCGGGCACCGGGTGCGCCGCGCCGGGTGCCCCGTCGCCGGGTTTGGCGCCGGAGTGCTCCGACACCGGCGAGACGGCCTGGGTACCCGCCTGCGTATCCCTCTGCGGTGCGCCGACCCTGGCAGCGGCGGCTGGGCCCTGTACGTCCCAGCTTGCGGCGCTGCAGGCGGCAGCGGGACTGTTTATTGCTGCTGCGGCGGGCGCCGGCCGTGGAATGCAGCCGTACGGCGTTCATGGCGACATCGCGGCCATTGCAAGGGATGCCATGGGCGGCTCCGCCGCTGCCGCCGCCGCTGTTGCCTTCACCGCGCGCTCCAGCAGCAGCGCACGTTCGAACTGCTCCATTGGTGGCCACACCGCGGCCTCCTCGGCACGTAGCGCCGGCGCTGGGGTCCCCGGCTGCGTCGTCCGTGGCGGCGGTAGCGGGTTTGGAAGCACCGGGCTGCTCGCCGCACTGGCGGATGGAGAAGACCAAGGTGGCGACGACGCTGGCGATAGCGGTGACGTGATTTTGGACGGTGGCGGCGCACACCCATACGGCGCACATCTAGCAGGTCTGCTGGCGCAGCCATCTCCACGGCACAGTTACTACGGAGGCAGCGGCGGCGCGACGGGTACGACAGCACCCCCTGGTTACGGTGTCCACGTTGCGGACTTCGCCGCCGCCGGTCGGGCTTCACCTTCGGCGGCTTATCCCCATCACCATCCCCATCCCCGCCAGCCGCCAGCCGCTATGGTTAGGCATCCCAGCTTGGACCGCCTGAACCCTGCCCGTACGGCCGTCAGGTACGACAGGACGCGCTCTGCGGCGGCGCCCTCCTCCGCGCCGTTTGCAAGGATTGAGTACAGCAACCAGCACAGCATGTCATTACATTGCAGCAGCAGTCGAGCCAGCCGGTCGCAACGCAACACGCAGTCGTCATACAGAGCCGCTAGCGGCGGCGGCGCCGCCGCCGCCGCCGTCGCCGCTGCACATCTACAGCTGTCGCTGAACCGGCCGTTATCACGAAGTCTATCGTCAACCTGCGCGGGGCACTCGGATTCGCCGTCCACCTCTGCCGCCGGTGCTAGCGGTGGAGGCGGCTTTGGCACCGTAGACGCCGCCTATCGGCCGCAGGGGCTACAGCCGTGCATGTACGGCAGCATGCCCGTCGGCATCGGCCAAGTTGAGCTCCGCGTTTGGCCCGGCGGCAGCAGCAGCAACGACTGGTCGCCTCCAATCTGGCCGGCAATCGATGGCTCGCCAGTGCACATCACGCTGCCATGCCCACTGCCGGACAGCGACGGCGGCATTTCCCCCGCTGGCGCGGCGGCAGCAGCAGCAGCAACGGCGGCGGCGGCGGCGGTGGGGGCCGGTGGGAAGGGCACCAGCGGCGGCGGCGGCAGTGGCCCCGGCAAACCCGCCTTCCACGTCGTCGCGCGGTTGATGCACGCGACGGCGGGGACTGGGGCCGGCGGCAGCGGCGGCGGCAGCGGCGGCGGCGTGCGGTCCGTGGCGTTGCACCTCCGTCCCCGTTACGTAGTACACAATGGCCTCTCTGCCGCAGTGCAAGTACGGCAGCAAGGTACAGTACGGCACCGGCGAAGCAATTTTCTACAGGTGCTCCAGGCGCTTGCAAATGGTGCTACAAGTATTTCCATATATGGAGAAAATATATAAAATAAGATTATAAAATGTCAAATTATAAATGTTAAAGAAATGTAATTGATTATATAAATTTACATCTACACCAAAACAGATGATTCCCCTGTAACACGCGACTTCTTCGTTATCCCTATACGTGGTCGCGCACCCCGCTACGCCCACCAGCTGCCGGCAGCCGGCACCTCGCCCTAGGACTCGTCACATGAAAGCTCCACAAACGGCCCCCACTTTGTCGTACAGCTGCTGCGCGCCGTCACGTCTGATCTGAGTCCGTCCCCCCCGGGGGGGGATGGGAGAGGAATATACAATGCGGCTTTGCCAACAACCTCCATAAAAAAAAACCACCTGGCCACCCTCCCCCCTTCCCGCCCTCCTGCCCTCCCGTGCATGGCTGCCTTGGACACCCCCTCACACACACACACACGTTGTGTGTCCATGCCCCACCCCCAAACCCCCTTCCACAGGCACCTCCCACGCCTCCTCCTTGGGCCCCGGCGAGCGCCGGCCGGTGCACTGGGCGCACATCGGCCTGCCCCTCAAGCTTCAGATCCGGATTCAGAATCCCGGATGGACCTGGTCGGGTGGGGTGGCGCTGGATGCCGTGACGCCGGGCGACTTTCTCCTCAAGGTGGGCCTCAAGCAGCCGTAGCGGCGGCGGTGTGGGCCGGAGCCGGAGGGGTTGCTTAGGGTTTGAGAATGTCTTCTCCGAGTTATGCATCTTGTGGTTTTGTGGAGACTTGTAGGAAAGCCCGTGTGCGGTTTCTGATCTTTGTACGTCTGCCTCGTACTTGTACTTAGTCGCCGTATGTCCGCCGTCTCCTACCTGCCCCTAGCTTGGAAAGGTAAGGGTAGTAGATGTTCAGTCGTTGCGAGCGCTTAGCTGCCCAGCTGCCGATGCAGCGGCGGGCTGTGGTGCAACCCATGGGCCTCCCCCTCGAACACGTGGGACACCAGTGGAATGGGAATGGGCCGCGCTGAGTAGGGCAGGGAGAGGGGGAGGGGGGCCGTTGTGCGCTTATAGGCTGCTGCTGCTGCTGCTGCTGCTGCTGGTCCTCTGTTGCGCTCCGTAAGGCCCACCCGCCGGATATGTGCCGCCCTCGCCCCACTGTTTTCCCTTCTTCTGCTCTACCTCAACCCTGTTTCGCTGATTTCGCCATTTCAGATTCGGCACCGCAACCGGGCGGAGACGCAGCTGGTGCGGCTGGATGTGAGCCTGAGCGCCGCGGGCACCACGTTGCTTAGCCTGAGCCACCACCACGATGATTTCGCGCCGTACAGGTACGAACAGAGGCTGTGTACGGGGCTGTGCTGTAGTACGAGAACACCATCTTACCGTCTTCTGGTGTCACGAGAGCCCTTGAGAGTGGAGCTGCTGGCTGCTGATATGGCACCGGCGTTCGGATAGGGCAAGATGTGCGCTTGATGTGCGGCGGCGGCTGCTTGCAAGGCTGCTCTATAGGGCACGATGGGCGCTTGATGTGCGGCGATGGCTTGCGGTGAAAAGATAAGACAGCGCTCGGATATATTTTCCTTTGGACTCCCTTACCACTGCCATACCTCTTTCGCCCGCTGTTGATCTCCTTCCTGGCCCTCCAAAACCAAAGATCACTAAGCATGTAAAGTGCTGCTTATGAAAGGTGTTAACCGGGGGAGTTGATGCAAATGCTTTACAGAGACCTAAAAGGTTTTTTGGTGCTGCCTAGATAATCTAAAGGTGCATCGCAGCAAAAAGGTACAAATATGGACCCTCCTAAGCAGGATCGACAACTGCTCGGGTGAGGTGCTGCACGTACAGCAAGTGGGCTGCCTGGACCAGGAGGATGTCATCCGACCGTACGCCTGCCTGCCGTACACGTGGGACGAGCACACGGCGCCGCAGCGTGTTTTGGTATCCTTGCCCGGCCGGCGCCGCCTCGGGGAGTACGAGCTTGAGAAGGTGGGCCCTGTCAGAGGGGGGGTGGAGGGTGGAGGGTGGAGGGGGAGGGGGAGGGGAGGAGTAAGGTGGGGGGACAAGGCCGGTTCCCGCGGGTAGGCGCCTGGGGTCCCCGTGTGTAGTTGTGTTGTTGATGTGTTGATGTGTTGATGTGTAGATGTGTAGATGTGTAGATGTGTTGATGTGTAGATGTGTTGATGTGCTGATGTGCTGATGTGCTGATGTGCTGATGTGCTGATGTGTTGATGTGCTGATGTGCTGATGTGCTGATGTGCTGATGTGTTGATGTGTTGATGTGTAGAGTGTAGATGTGTTGATGTGCTGATGTGCTGATGTGCTGATGTGTTGATGTGTTGATGTGTAGAGTGTTGATGTGTTGATGTGTTGATGTGTTGATGTGTAGATGTGTAGATGTGTAGATGTGTTGATGTGTTGATGTGTTGATGTGCTGATGTGCTGATGTGTTGATGTGCTGATGTGTTGATGGTACCAGCGAGGTACTAATTCAGCACTGTCGCGCAGCCACTGACACCGCCATATCGCTGTCGCCTGGACCCAAAAGCGGGCTCCTGTTGCGTGTTCGTGATTGTGGAGATCTTTCAGGGGGATCCTTGAGAAGGACAAGGGATGATGTCACCTTGTCCTCCTCAAAGGTGACATCATCCATCTTTGAGGAGGATTGTCCAACCCCCACTATTCTGATGAAGTGGGGCTGAGGTGGGGCTGGGCAGTGGGATGAAGCCGCCGCCTAGGGCCTTACTCTCAGTCTACCAGCCGTCCGTACGGCGCCCCTAATCGTGCCGCACCGCTTCCCGCTTTCCGGCAAATCTAATCCTAGGTTGGCGCCGACAGTGCACCTCTCAGAACCTCCCCCATGGTTTCCGTCCGGCGTGTGTTGCCAGGCAGGGGCCTCCCAGCCCCTAATCAGTCAATCGTCCCGCACTCGCTCCCTTCATTTCCCTTCCCTTCACCTCTTCTGCCGCTGTGTGCGGCCCACTCGCGGCTGTGGCTCCACCCCCTAGGTGGGCACGTCCCGGGTCGTGTCAGTGGTGGCTTCACAGACCGGTGGACATGGCCGCAAGAACCTTCTGGTAGCCGTCACCGCTGACGGACCGACGCGCGTGCTCAAGGTCGTCGAC
>NW_003307589.1:0-14147 GCF_000143455.1 Volvox carteri f. nagariensis | reverse complement strand
CGCCGCCGCTGCCGGGGAGGCTGCCGTCGCTTCTACCCGTGCGACAGCCGTCGCTGGGGAGGAGTGGGAGGTGGAAGTTACAGCGGTGGTAGCGGGCATTGCGGTTAGCGTGGTTTCGGAGCAAGCTGAGGTGCTGTACGCGCTAGCGCAGGGGCTGCACGGCACGTTGCTGGTGGGCCCGGCCAAAATCTCGGCCTCGGCGGCTCTGCTACATGCCCGGTGGGACAACTGCATGCGGGACGCTGCATTCCCCATCGTGGTCTACAGTCCCGTGGGTCGGTCCATGTTCAACACGGCGGTGTTGCTGCCCGTACCGCCGCCGCCGTCGGCGACTGCGCCGGGATCTGCCGCAGCTGGTGGCGGCGGCGGCGGCGGCGGCGGCAGTGTGGCCGCCTGGCGGCTAGGATCCCAGTTTCGGCAAAGTGCGGTCATGGCGCTACAGCACCAGCATGGTGCCGCTCCACCACCGCACGACGGAGCCACCAGCGCTGAGGCCACCTCCGCGCACGACGGCAGCAGCAGCAGTAGTAACAGACGCAGCAACGCACTCGCACTCCTCGGGGCTTCGCCGGGCTATCGCAAGGCAGCTGCTGCTCCTGCGGCGGCGGCGGCGGCGGCGGCGGCGGCCAGCGATGTGCATGCAGCCAGCGGCGGTGATAGCAGCGGCGGCGGCGCTGGTCGAGCTGCTGGTCCGCCGCCGGCTCCGCCGGCGTTGACCGGGCGCATTGTGGTGTGGCGGAACCGACCCGGCGGCGTCACGTGTGTGCAGTACGCTAGCCTGACCGCGGCGCCGTTGACGGTCAGTCTCGAGGAAACCCACCTTCGTGAAATTCTTCGGCTGACGTCGAAATTCTCTGCCGCCGCCGCATCGGCGGCTGCGGCGCGTGCTGACGGTGGCGGCGACCAGTGCACGCGGCTCACGGCACCAGCAGCGCCACCGTGGCACGGAGAGCCACATGTGCCGTACGTGCCTGATCCGTCACTGCATCGTCCCACATCTCCGTCCTTTCACGGCGGCGCTTATCACGGCGCCGTCAGCACTAGTGCATCATCTTACGCTGCCTATGAGGTTTTGCTTAACGGCTTCCCTTACCAAGGAGCCAGCGGCGGCGGTAGCGGCGGCGGCTTCGCTGTCAGCGCCCAGCGGAGGGTGCACTCCCCCACCGGCGCCGTCGGGGGCCTTTCTCATCCTGTTGTTGGTGCAGCACCCAGGTCGCCAGGCTCACAGCGCGGCGGCGGCGACGGCGGCGACGGCGGCGGCGGCAACAGCTTCAGCGGTCATCCGGTATCCTGCCCTCCTGGCGGTGCGAGAGAACATCTCTTCGCTGCACCGTCGCGGCCGGGAGGTGGCGGCGGCGGTTGGGCGGGGGCTCGCGCCTCCGCCGCAGGGTTTCACGTCCTGCAGGATGCACACGACATGCTCGTACCGGCCCCGCGCAGCCATCGCATTTACATTGAACAGCTGCACATCGGCGAAATCCGGATTTCGGCCTCCTTCTCGCCAGGGCCGTACGGTGGAGGCAGCGCCGCCGCCGCTGCAGCCGCCGCCGTGTTGACGGCCGACGGGGGCGGCGGGTTCCTCGCGGATGATGACGTGGATGCCACCGCCGCCGGCGGCTCTGGAGCTGTTGGCCCGGCGGACATTGGTTCCGGCGACGGCGAGGACGGCGGCGGCGGCGGCGGCGGCCTTGTGGATGCTGCCGTACGTTTGGCGGTGTCGCTGGCACACCTTGAGAATGCCTGGGTGTTGCTACGGCCGCTGGATATGCGGTATGCTTTGATGCGTAGGGAGGCTCTGGTACAGGTGCGTCAGTTCTTTGCTTAATAATAGTCATGATAATAGCAATTTAATAAAAATACAAATAATAATAATAATAATTATTATTATTATTATTATTATCACTAATAAAACATTGACATAAAATATTTTATTTATTTACATATTCTTTTCCCTGGAGGAACAACCGGTACAGAGTTGTGTGGAAGGCGGGCCCAGCGCACACAGCCAAAGGCAACGGATCAGACCGAGGCCGGGGGAGCCCGGCGCTGCCGCATACCCAACCACACGGCCCCGCGGGCCCCGGGATCCCCGGCTGGCGGCTGCTGCCCTCGCGGAGGCCACCCCCCTCCTGGAGCGGCCGTGTGCTGCTCCAACCGACGACGAGCACTTGCACCCACCGGCGGTCCCCTTGCAACACGTTCCCCCCTTTCCCTGGTGTCCCAACCTCCTCATGGCTCCTGAGCCCTTTCCTTTCCTTTCCTTTCCCCTACCTGAGCCTTCACATCCACCTCTTATCGGCAGTTGAAGTCGTTCATTTGTAGCCCCTCGCCACCTTCCCAACCCCCCTGCCCCGTCCCTCCTTTCCTCCTTTCCCATTGCTGTATCCCCCCCACCGGCATTGCATTAAACTGCATTAAACTGCACTGCCCCCACCCCCACCCCCCTCTACAGAACGTGGTTCGCCACTACATGAGTTGCGCCCTGTTGGAGCTGATCAAGGTGGTTGGCTCCCTGGACATATTCGGGGATGTGGTCCGGCTGCTGCAGGGCCTGGGGCTGGGGGTGTGGCACCTCATCAGCATGCCGGTGGCGGGGGCGCTGCGGGGGGACGTACGGAAGTTCGCTGCGGGGCTGGTTAGCGGCTTGGGAAGCATGGTGAGGCGGGCGGGGGGGTGGGTGGGGGGAAGACGAATCACGAATGAGTGGGGGAGTGGGGGGGCGAGGGAGGGGGAGGCGGGGAGGTAAGGGTGCGAGGGGGGAAGGACGAACCACGAACGAGTGAAGCTGCTGCCAGGGCAAGAGTGTACCAGACGTTGCGAGGGGGGAGGAGGAACGGGAGGAACAGATCGGCGAGCCCCCGGGTTAGAGCCGCATCGTGCCGCGTCGTGCCGGTTGGAGCCCGGGGCTAGGGCCCCTGTTGGTGCTCTCCTCGGGGGGAATTCTCTGATGCCTCGGATCTCTGATGCCTCCACCGGCGCGAAAACCTTGAGACCTGCATATAATTGCCCACCCACCCACACCTATGCACCCACACACACCTATACACACCTATACACACCTATACACACCTATACACACTCGCCCGGCCTGCGCCCTCGAGGCCCCGCGACCGGAGAGTGTTCCCGTCACCTTTATTGCACATCGCCACCCACCGGGGGCCACTGGGGGCGAAGTGGAGGTGGGGCCTTGGTCCTCCCAACCCGGCCGTTACCTGCGGCCCCTTACTGCCTACTGCCTACCCGCGAATCTGATTTGCGGAGTGTGCGTGAGGACGCGGGGACACGGCTCTGGGGGCCGCATGCTGCTTCCCACACTGCCGGATTAAAACTGATTCGCAGGTCCGCAGCGTTACCTACGCCGCCAGCAACAGCGTCGTCAAGGCCAGTCGCAGGGCTCGTACAACGTTGGCGAACCTAGCTCCGGAGCCCTTGCCGTACCCGGCGATGGCGGCGGCGGCAGGTGGTGGTAGCAGCGGCAGCGGCAGCGTTGGCTTGCGCGCCGCCAGCGGTGGTCTCGGCGGCGGCGTCGGCGCCGCATCGCGCAGCGGCAGGGCTACCGCTACCGGGCGAACCGGCGCCGGTAGCAGTGGCGGCGGCAGCGGACATGTAATGCCGTACGGCCGCCGCGTCAGCGGCAGCGGCGCGCGGGTGCACGGCTCGACGCCGGGACAGCGCGACCTCTTGTTCGTAAGTCAATGAGGCGGGACGCGGAGGACGCTTAAGATGTCTGCGCGGCATTGCACGCCGTACCTCTTCCCCACCCCCCTTCAGACACACACACAGTCCTCACCCGTCACCCGTCACCCGTCAGTCATGCGGCCTCGGTTAATGAAGTAGGCACCTGGAGGGCGTCGTTGTCTTCGACGCATGATAAGGGGATCGGGAAATGGATGTCGGAGGGAATGTGTGGCAACACCACAACACCACCCACCGTTGCTTCCACACCTCGTACGCACACCCTCTGTCTCTCCCTCTCTCTTACATACACTCTTGACTCTTCTCAACGCCTTTCTTGACGCTCTGAAAGGTCATGTACCCCTTCCTCCCCGCCTGCCGCCCTGCCGCCCCTCCCCCCTCTCCCCCAGTCTACATGGGAGGGTTATGCGGCCATCCTTCAGCGGGTGGCCGCGGAGGCCTCCCGACTGAGCCCCACCGGCACAGCCCGGGAGCTGATCCTGGGGGGCCTGGGGGCGGTGGTGAGTAAGGGGGTGACCTGGGTGGGTGGGTGGTCGTAGGGGGAAGTGGGGGAAGGGAGGGGAGTAGCTGGGCTCTGCCTGGGCCACCCTGAGCGCTCGCCCTACCGGCTGCTGCTGCTGCTGCTCCTGCTGCCCACCTACCTCTTGTCAAGCGTAGCACTGCACAATACCTAAACTGCTGATGGCCGTTGCCTCTCTCCCCCTCCCCTTCCTGTTACTGCTGCTGTTCGCCCCTGGGGCCCCCCCCTCCCCCTTCCCCCCCCCGTAGGCTCTGCCATCCATGGCCGTGCTGCAGCTGGTGGAGGTGGCGGCAGCCTCCCTGCGAGCGGCCGTGTCGCCCCACCACGGCTCCGGCTGGGGGTGGGGGTGGGGGCCCGGGGGCCCCCTGGGCGCAGGTCGCGGCGGTGTGGTGCGGCCCCGCATTCCTCGCTACGTGGACCCCGCTGCGCCGCTGCAGCGCTACTGCTGGCTGGAGTCCCTGTGCCGGCTGCTGCTGCGGGAGGTCCGGGGGGGCGTCTTTGCGGAGGAGGTGTACGTGGGGGGAGTGCAGGTGCGTGTTGGCTGGGTCCTGTGTAGGGGGTGCTGCGTCTTGTGTATAATGCTGTTACAGGGTGGTATAGCTTCACCAGCGGCCCCCTTTCCCTTGGAGGCAGTTCCCTGCTCTCCCCTGCGAGAGGGGCACCCTAATCCATTTCCCCCATCCGACTTCTGAATGTATTTGATGGGTTCAGCAACTCACCACCAGCATCCAACCAAATCTAGCGGCGCCTCAACTTAGTTCCTGGTTAGCTCGCAAGTTGATATAATCACGTCCTTCACCGTCCACAAGATGGGGGGCCACCTCCCATTTCAACATCTCTCACACACCCGAGAGGTTGGCAGGCGGATTTGAACCCGGACACTCCGGGAGCAGAAGTCAGGCCTTAACCTCTGTATGATGTGTGAAACAGGGGGGTGTATCTTCGCCCGTGGCAGCTACCCTGCGAAGCCCTGCCTTCCCCGGTATTTCGGGGCACCCTCATCCAGTCACCCTAGTCAACTTCTCAGTGGATCGCTCAGGTTCCGCACCCACCACCAGCATCCAACGGAATCTGCCGGGTCGACAGCGGCCCAACTCCGTTCCTGGTCGGCTCGCAGGTTAACTTTATCCCAGGTCACCACCATCCATCAACTAGGGGCGCAATGCCTTCCACCATCGGAAGGACTTTGACCCTAATGGGTATCAATCCCGGGATATCCCGGGGGCGATGGTCGCGCCTTACCAGTAGTGCCAAACCTGTGTACCGCATGTATGTATGCATGTATCCATGTATGCATGTATGCACCCCCATCTTCCTCTGCGCCTAGCCTGACACCCACCCACCCACCCCTTCATCGCTTCATCGCCTGCTGCACCCCCACCCCCACCCCCACCACCTCCTGGACCACCTGCGCAGATCTCCGACTCCAGCTTCGCAGTGGTCACCCTGCAGCACCTGCTGGTGGTGTCCCCCAGGCAGCCAGGCCCCCCGCCAGCGCCCGAGTGGCGCCTAGCCACCCACCCCGCCGACCTGGCCCTCACTCTGGCGCTACCCCTGGAGGGGCTGGTCATGGCATCAACAACAGCAACAGCCCTCGCTACAGCCACCTACTACCAGCAGCAGCAGCAGCAGCAGCAGCTGGCCTGGGTAGCACAGTCGCCATCTCGGTTGCCGCAACCGCATCCACAGCTGCGTCCCGACGGCACCGACGGCACCGGCGGCGGCGGCACCGGCGGCGGCGGCGGCGGCGGCGGCCAAGGCTTCGCATCGGGGGAAAGGGTCACAGAAAGTGGCGGTAGTAGGTATAACAGCGGCAGTAGCAGTAGCAGCAGCAGTAGCAGCAAAGGGTGGGTGGTTTGCATCGCCCATTTGCATCTGGAAGATACGTCGCGGCGGCTGCACCACCACCGCCACCGCCACGACACAATGTCACCCGCTGTTTCGAGGTTACAGCGATTCCACCACCACCACCACCAGCAGCACCAGCACCAGCAGTTGCAGTCGACGGCTGAAGTCGCAGCGCAACCCACTGCCGCAGCTACGCGCAAGGTATCGCAGTCTGCTGGCGGCGGCGGCGGCGGCGGCAACGATGGCGGGGTTGGCGGCGGCGGCGGCAGTGGATGGGCTGGGTCGCTGTTCAGGTCGTCTTCCGAGAGCGGGTCGGCTTCACTGCTGTCACTTCGGTATCGGCAGACGGCACCGGCAGCTACAGCAGTCGCGGCGGCGGCGGCGGGTCCCGTACATTCCCGCGAGCATGAGGGAGCCAGCGGCGCCGCCGGGGGCTCCGCTACGTCACTGGGGCCCGCGGGGCCTGGGGGCGGCGGGGGGTTGTCCTCTGGGTCAGGCAGCGGGGTTGCGCTGTCCCCGCCGGAGCCGGTGCGAGGCGGGGTTCAAGCCATTAGGGGCCAGCGGTATGTTGGCGGGGTGGGTGGGATGTCGGCGTCATTGACGGGCGGCGTTGCGAAGGAGGACGAGGACGAGGAAGATGAAGCGGCCGGGTGTGGGCTGCCGCCGCAGTCGCCGTGGCTGTGTGTCACCACCCTGGAGGTGACGGCGGAGGCCGACGCAGTGCGACTGGTGTCATTGCTGGAGGAGGTACGGCGGTGGTACGACAGCCGGCGCGACACCGGCGGTTGCCGGATGATTGGGTTTTAGTTTTATCTTCCCTCTGGAGGAATGCGCTTTTTTTTAAACTTCTCCTGCTTGGGTTTATGTTTTTATACCTGGTTATACCTGGTAGGTTTAATGCCTGGTGCTACTAGCGATAGGAGTTTCTGGTTGTTTGTTTTTATGTTTGTAATGCGCTTTACTCGATTGGTGTGGTGATTGATGTAGTGTGTGTGTGGTTGTTACGTGGTGATGTGGTGATGTGGTGATACGTCATTATTTGGGCACGGACTTGGCAGGTTGGTGCGTCCGTGTCTCCCCCGGGACTGCGTTCTTCCCTTGTTCTGGTGGGGGTGTTGTTGTTTTGCGCTCTCCCCGGCCGCCCGGCAGGTCCTCTGCGGCGACCTTGGCTCAGAGGTAGGCTGTAGGCTGTAGGTAGCGTGCGGGCAAGGACAAGGATAAGGATAAGGATAAGGATAAGGAAGTATATATTTATGTCATTTTTGCAAATAAAATGAGACACAGCGACAGGGTCAGATAAGGTGCGATGAGGTGAAGTTAGGTGAGATTCGGTTACGAGTAGGATGTTGCTTTCTTTCTACCCACGTTCATATGCCTTTTCTAAAATGTCCTCGTCGTGAAATTGAATATGTCTTTCTTGTGCTTCTAGTAGCTGCTGCAAGCAGCGATGTAACTTGTGGGAACGGGCACGGGTAAGCCTAGATCGGATTATGCCTACACAACTAGACATGTAAACACACTAAAGGGACCACACTAAAGGGACCATGCCCCAGCGACTTCATCATGTGCTCATGCGTTTTCGATTAGGCTGCTGGGAGTTAGAGGTTAATAGGCCTAATGGGCGTGAGCGCACCGCGCGTACATGCAGGCTTTGTGACTGTGGAGCGGTTGAAGATGAGTTGCATGTTTTCGAAGAATGTCCCGCTTACATGAGCATACGGGCTAAGTATGATGGTGACCTAGTCCTTACGAGGCGCAGCATGCGCACCATTATGACTGAGGCGCCACCCCTGGCATTGGCCAGGTACCTCTCGGAAATTTGGGAGGCCAGGCACGTCGCGCTGAGGCGCTTCGCCCTGAAGCGGACGAGGGAGAATGAAGATGACCTCATCTTCCCGCATCAATACCAATACAACCCGCATCAATACCAATACAACGTCCATGGGCCCCCCGGCTTTTACGGACACACCCGCACTTGTGTGCGGAACTTGTAACTTATAACTTGTAACTAGACATGTAACGGCGCGGATGACTTCACTGTTGGACACAGAAGGGTCCTGTGTGACCCATGGGTCATTACGGACCCCGTGCGACACAGGGCTGCAGGGGCTAATAACAGAGCAGTCGCAAGTATGGCGAGGATTTGATTTGTGTAAGCGGTTCTGGCGGAGGGCAGGTAGGCAAAAGAAGTGGATTTCGCGCTTCTGTGTGGGTTGTTGTCCGCATCAGAATGATCCATGATTACAAGTGCGTTGATTCATGCCCTGCGGAGCATGATTAGCTGGAACTTTTTTTTTGACTGAAGCGTAGCTGTAGACAAATTTGAGTTTTCATGAGAAACCATCGTTCGTTACACACTAAGGGTACCTGCAAGCAGTAAACAGCCGTCTTCAATCGGTAGGTAGGCCGGGTGAGGGCCGGCTACCGCGAAGGCTATCGCTACGGCCTTGACGCCTACAGCCTCACGGCAACCACCCTATGTAGCTACAAAACCCGAAAATCAGTCCTCCAAGCACTCGCGAACTCCTTAACTGGCACCAAGTGCCGTACCAACGCCCTTACGAGGGCACAACTCCTCTGAGTTCACAGAAAACTGACAGTTTTCTACGTGAAGCGTTGAAAACTAAGGTTTTCTGCGAATACGGAGTGTCTTTGCCGTATGGCGTACGAGCCAGTGTGGCTCTTGTGTCGCGGCACGCGACAGTGTTGGCTAATTCGGGTTGTTCGTAGCTACGTTTGGGTGCTGCCGTGAAGCGGTTGGTCTGTAGGCCTTGGTGATCCGCTTCGTGGTAGTGTGCCCTCAATTACAATGTCCGATTCTGACAGCGAGACTTCGGTCAGCTACAACACGATGTACACCGAACTAAAAGCGCGACTAGTCGCACTTAAGGAAAATAAAGATGTCAAGGCTGCGCAGGAGCGTCGCGCCGCTGACCCGGGCGTAATTTTGAACAAGCAGCAGCTGGCTGCCATGGACCAGCTGAACGCCGTGAAGCTGCAGCTGACAACCATTAAGAAGCTTATGGACACGAAGCCTGACGTGCAGGCGGTCGACGGTCCACCGGCGAAGCGGGCCCGTGTCGCCCTTGAGGATTTCAAATGTGACTTCGGCGCCAGCGAGGGCAAAGCGAACAAGTCTCTCAGCGGACAGCGCGCGCATATCGAGAAATGCTACAATGCGGTAATGGACATTGAGGACGCGTGGCGCAACGTCCTCGCGGCTCGGCCCGGCGAGGAACGCTTCAGGAACATCGAGGCCATGGAGACTGCCATCACCGACGGCAAGGCCGTGTTCCGGGGGGTCGCGAAGGAGCTGGTCGTTGCATACAACCACGGCTGGGAGGTCGTGCATGAGATGCGTGGCATGGCGTACGCGGAGACGGAGGAGGAGCGCAAGGCGCTGAAGCAGGCCGTGAAGGCGGTGGCGGGCAAGAAGCCCAAGCAGGCCAAACCCGCGAGCGTGCCGGCCGGCTCTGGCGCGGGGGCCGGGGTGAAGCAGGCGGCGGCGGCGGGTGTCTGTTTCAAGTGCAATAAGCCTGGGCACTTCGCCAAAGAGTGCAAGGAGAAGTAACGGGGTGTAGTGTGGTGTGGGTGTGAGAGGTAATTCACAGCCCGTGGGCCCGGGTAGGTCGTGGTGGTTTGGAGCCGACGCGGGTGTTAACTCGCGAGTCGGGGCCCGGAGAGGCCGGGGGCAGCAGCCCCGTGGTGTTTGGGAGCCGACACGAGTGTTAACTCGCGGGTCGGGGCCCGGAGAGGCCGGGGGCAGCAGCCCCGTGGTGTTTGGGAGCCGACACGAGTGTTAACTCGCGGGTCGGGGCCCGGAGAGGCCGGGGGCAGCGGCCCCATAGCGTGGAAGCGTGTTGTTGACGTTCCTTGTGGCTGTAGCCTTGTGCGGGGTTGGGTGGCTAAGGGCACGGCCGCCCCCTCCGCGATTATTGAAGTTTCGTGGTAGTGTGCCCTCTCCCGGCCCTACCCTTTCACGAAGACGTTCTTTCCTTGCGTGCAGGTACTTGTTTGTAACGTAGTCTTCGCATGAAAACTGACAGTTTTCTACGTGAAGCGTTGAAAACTAAGGTTTTCTGCGAATACGGAGTGTCTTTGCCGTATGGCGTACGAGCCAGTGTGGCTCTTGTGTCGCGGCACGCGACAGTGTTGGCTAATTCGGGTTGTTCGTAGCTACGTTTGGGTGCTGCCGTGAAGCGGTTGGTCTGTAGGCCTTGGTGATCCGCTTCGTGGTAGTGTGCCCTCTCCCGGCCCTACCCTTTCACGAAGACGTTCTTTCCTTGCGTGCAGGTACTTGTTTGTAACGTAGTCTTCGCATGAAAACCTTGGTTTTCTAGCGTTGCACTCAGAAAACCTTCAGGTAGGCAAGTGATTTGGCGCAAGTGGATTACTGTGCTCCCTTTGCGGCTAGCAAGGCGGCATTATTCTTATCCAAGAACAAACTGACGTTGATGCCGCGGTGTCAAAGGAGAATCAGTTTCAGCACTGAATTGCGGTGTTGCGGCCGTCGTGGAATCATGCAAAAATACACATTTCAAAACTCAACTCGCGCTTACTCGATCTTTGTGACCCTTCCGCTAGAAACGTAAGACTCTGCGCTCAGACTATCACCTGAAATTTGACCCACCACATCCATCACTGGTTCCGGAGTTTACGAGAACGACCTTCCAAGGAATGCGCTTGCCGGAAATCGGTTGTCCACCAGTTCAGATAAGCATTTCAGCGTCTGGGGTAAGCCCACCTGAAACCTTGCTATCGCTGGTGCCAAAGCTTACCCTGGCGAAGGGGTCACGCCTTGGAAAGAGTTTCCCACCAGTTTCAGAGAACGTTTTCAGTTCTAGTGCTCCACGCACACTCCACGAGGGTTGTGTGTGTGGTAGGTACGGCGTGTAGGGAGTACGCATGAAGGTCTTTCCCCGTATGTTCACTGCGTGGGTGCCACTTTGTGTCCGTTCGTGATGTAGTGATGTCGTACATACGTTCGGAGCAAAGTTTCTTGCTGTGGGTGTTCCGTGGCGCGGTGTTTTTCTCCTGGTGTGCCGGCAAGCAGCAACAGCAAAAGCAAAAGCACAAAGGCAGCAAACTGCAAAGATAAGGTCAGCAAACACAGATAGAAGCTGCAAAGCCGGCCGATGGTTATTGTTGCGGTGTTCAGTGGCTTGTATTTGTAGGTAGGTAGGTAGGTAGGTCCGCAAGTCCCTAAGGTCCATTGGCTGGTCCACAAGTTTTAGGTCTTGGTTCCGGAGCGCCTGTAAGAACTTAGGTTTAAGCTAGGAATTTATTGGTTTCGCTTATTTGTGCTTCTTCCGTTCTCCAATGTGCTCGCACAAAGTGCGGCTGATCCGTCCGCCTTCCTGCCTCTAAGCTGATCGCCTTATCTTTAGGTTTAGTTCTTACTAACGGATTGCTCTAGTTCCTGATTGGTCTGAATGGCGACCCTTTCCGTCTCGCCTCCGTACTTGTCGTATATAGATCCGTGGTTTGGCTTTTCCTGGCCTCAACGTGGCTAGCTCGGTGCCTTCTTCTGTTGTTCTTGAGCAGAGCTTGCTCGGCGTGGTGAGGTGCCGCCGTCCGATTCTGGTGTACCGTCCGCGCGTTCCGTGACACGGGCCCCAGCTATCCGCAGGTCCCTCTTCCTACTGGTGGTCTCGGCTTTCCCGGGGTTCCGCTTCCCCTGGCCGGCATCCGGTTCAAACTCCCGGGTCTCTTCCCTTCTGTGGGTTGCTCTGCTGGCTGCCGCCTGTCCCGTGTGGTGTCGTATTGGCTGACCTCCATGTCTAGGGTGCTTCCCGTTGGGTTCCTCCCCTGGCTCTGGGGTTGCCGCAAGCGCCGCTGCCATCTTTGCCGGGCTCCCCGTTGGCGGGTTTTTTCCGTTGGGCTATCCTGTCCAGGTTGTTCGGGTTGCCCATTAGCCGTTGACCCGTTCTAGCGTTCTCTTTAGCGGTTCTCCCGGTCGCAGGTACCCACTCCCCTGGGGGAGTTCTGACAGCCAGACTGTGAAGTCCTCCGGCTTGGGGAACTTTTGGTATCACACGCCCTGTATGTGGAGAGAATTTTAGCGACCAAGAGATAGGACCCTTTCCTAGATTTATGATCCTCATGATCGAGATATTCGTTTCAGGGCCAGGAGTAAATGATTATGCCATGCGTGAGTTCTGGTAGATATACATATGGACGATGTAGGACGTGATAAATTCAACTTGCGAGCTAACCAGGAACTAAGTTGATGCGCCGTTGATCCGCTAGATTTGGTTGGATGCTGGTGGTGAGTTGCCGAACCCAACGAATACATTCTGAAGTCGGATGGGTTGACGGATTAGGGTGCCCCTCTAGCAGGGGAGAGCAGGGACTGCCCCGGGAAAGGGGGCCGCTGGCGAAGTTAACCACCCTGTAACAACATACATACATGTCCGTTGTTACCAGTGAGCCAACCCACGAACACTGAATCGGAGTTTCCCATATGCAGTTAGCTTCTGCAATGGCACATAATGAATATTTGATCGAAACATGTATTCGCGTCTTATCACGAATGCATAAAAAGACGCACGCGATACGTCACGTCTGTAAAAAGATGGACATTACTAGCGAGCGTCCTCATTGCTATAAGAGAATGCCTCACATAGGAAGCCTTTGCTATACTTCGTAGAATCCTGACTACTTTGGCCCATTGAATGCAGTCCTAATTGGATCTTGGTCTAATATGCACACGCACACACACACGCACACGCACATGCACACGCACATGCACACGCACACGCACACACACACATGCACACGCACATGCACACTCACACTCACACGCACACACACACGCACACGCACACGCACACGCACACGCACACGCACACGCACACGCACACGCACACGCACACGCACACACACATGCACCGTCCACGTCGGGCATAGGAAGCGGAAGGCCTCTGAATGGGCTCCGAACTTGATCAGGGTCCTGAAGATCGTCCAGCTGAAGCTCTCCGCAGTCATGCCCACGCATGCTCGTGCTCCACAGCAGACAGAAAATACTCCGGTCCCGGAGCAGTGTTATTCAGGAAATCGGACTGATGGTGTTGCTAGCGGTCCGCTCCAAGTACAAACTTAGATCTACTAGTTTAGCATACATAAGAGGTACAGGACCCCGCTCAGTGTGACCCTGCCGAGTGAGAATTTGCCGATAACCCTTTCCATAGCCACGAATGGCTGAACACTCGCACGGATTGCCGGTTGATGCTGTCGCATCGTACGGTCCTCGTCGGTTTAGCAAGTTGAAAGCTGTTGACAGGTGCGAGATCGCCCCCTGCAAGGTTGCAGGGCAAGGCCGGCGATCTACACGAACCCGGCCTGGGTGGGCGGTGATCCAGTGTTCCTTGAAAAACATCAAAAGTGACGCTGGATCACAGTTTAGTAGATTCACCCAGGGCTGATGCTGTGCAAGCCAACTATGCAGCTCGTGTGACTGCATCCGAATCTTGTGCCAGCTGTCCGGGGTCCATTGCTGGCAGATGGTCTCATACACGGATAACAGTGCCGGGCTAGGCATTTGGGGGACCCCAGGCCGACCCTCTAGCGAGTGAAGGAAGGCTGCCATGATGGGGTCCGTGGTGCTTGGTAGCACTGCCGGCCTTTCGGAGCACGCTGTGGAGCTGGGCGCCCCGGCTTGGTTCACACTCATGGTAGCAGCCTGTATGCGCAGTGTCTCGTTTTATGCATCGATACATTCTGGAATTTCCACCAAATCTCTAGCCTCACCTCGGGGCTGCTGCCGGTGATGGGTCTATTGGGACTGGTCCACACCAGTCGCACCAAGGGTTCATTGCTACGACTTGCGCTGGAAGCAGAGATTCGCATCATTTTGTGTAAATCAGATGCGGCTTTTTATCAAAAAGCCAGCACGCCAGCAACGAGGGCAGCATGTAAAGTACGTTCCACTGTTTCCCATCCCGAGCTGCCCGCCTCGCTGCTGACAACAGAAGGTCATGTACGGTGTAAGTTACAGGTAGCTAGCCAGATTTCAGAAATCCAAAATTCTAGGCAGACAGAAGAAAGGGCGGGTGGGTGGGGTTATCAAAAAGCCCGCATCTGA
>NW_003307588.1:1093207-1095342 GCF_000143455.1 Volvox carteri f. nagariensis | reverse complement strand
CACCCGCACCACGGACGTCACTCGCACCACGGACGTCACCCGCACCACGGACGTCACCCGCACCACAGACGTCACCCGCACCACGGACGTCACCCGCACCACGGACGTCACCCGCATCATGGACGTCACCCGCATCACGGATGTCACCTGCACCACGGATGTCACCCGCACCACGGACGTCACCCGCATCACAGACATCACCCGCATCACGGACGTCACCTGCATTATGGACGTCACCTGCACCACGGACGTCACCCGCATCACGGACGTCACCCGCATCACGGACGTCACCCGCACCACGGACGTCACCCGCATTACGGACGTCACCCGCACCATGGACGTCACCCGCACCATGGATGTCACCCGTATCAGGGACGTCACCCGCACCACGGACGTCACCCGCACCATGGACGTCACCCGCACCACGGACGTCACCCGCACCAAGGACGTCACCCACATCACGGACGTCACCTGCATCACGGACATCACCCACATCACGGACGTCACCCACACCACGGACGTCACCCGCATTACGGACGTCACCCGCACCACGGACGTCACCCGCATCATGGACGTCACCCGCATCACGGATGTCACCCGCACCACGGACGTCACCCGCACCACGGACGTCACCCGCACCATGGACGTCATCCGCATCACAGACATCACCCGCATCACGGACGTCACCTGCATCACGGACGTCACCCGCATCACGGACGTCACCTGCACCACGGACGTCACCCGCATTACAGTCGTCACCTGCACCACGGACGTCACCTGCACCACGGACGTCACCCGCATCACGGAGGTCACCCGCATCACGGACGGCACCCGCACCACGGACGTCATCCGCACCACAGACGTCACCCGCACCACGGACGTCACCCGCACCACGGACGTCACCCGCATCACAGACATCACCCGCATCACGGACGTCACCTGCATTACGGACGTCACCCGCACCACGGACGTCACCCGCATCACGGATGTCACCCGCATCACGGACGTCACCCGCACCACGGACGTCACCCGCATTACGGACGTCACCCGCACCACGGACGTCACCCGCATCACGGACGTCACCCGCATCACGGACGTCACCCGCACCACGGACGTCACCCGCACCATGGATGTCACCCGTATCAGGGACGTCACCCGCACCACGGACGTCACCCGCACCATGGACGTCACCCGCACCACGGACGTCACCCGCACCACACCACGGACGTCACCCGCACCACGGACGTCACCCACATCACGGACGTCACCCGCATCACGGACATCACCCACATCACGGACGTCACCCACACCACGGACGTCACCCGCATTACGGACGTCACCCGCACCACGGATGTCACCCGCACCACGGACGTCACCCGCATCATGGACGTCACCCGCATCACGGATGCAATCTGCACCACGGACGTCACCCGCACCACGGACGTCACCCGCATCACAGACATCACCCGCATCACGGACGTCACCTGCACCACGGACGTCACCCGCATCACGGATGTCACCCACACCACGGACGTCACCCGCACCACGGACGTCACCCGCATCACGGACGTCACCTGCACCACGGACGTCACCCGCATCACGGACGGCACCCGCACCACGGACGTCACCCGCACCTCGGACATCACCCGCACCACGGACATCACCCGCACCACGGACGTCACCCGCATCACGGACGTCACCCGCACCACGGACGTCACCCGCACCACGGACGTCACCCCCATCACGGACGGCACCTGCACCACGGACAGCACCTGCACCACGGACGTCACCCGCATCACGGACGTCACCCGCATCATGGACGTCACCTGCATCAGGGACGTCACCCGCACCATGGACGTCACCTGCACCATGGACGTCACCCGCATCACGGACGTCACCCGCATCACGGACGTCACCTGCATCACGGACGTCACCTGCATTACGGACGTCACCCGCATCACGGACGTCACCCACATCACGGACGTCACCCGCACCATGGATGTCACCCGCATCACGGACGGCACCTGCATCAGGGACGTCACCTGCACCATGGACGGCACCCGCACCACGGACATCACCCGCACCACGGACGTCACCCACATCACGGACGTCACCCGCACCACGGACGTCACCCG
>NW_003307588.1:1087790-1092516 GCF_000143455.1 Volvox carteri f. nagariensis | reverse complement strand
GATGGGCGGCCGCGGCGGCCAAGGCGCTTGGCTTTCGCTGAGTGTGCCGTGTCCCCGAGTGTAATGGTTCACGAGAAAATAACGATTTATAGGGCAAAAAAATGCAAAGCGTCACTTTCCACAGCGTTTTATCCAAGGACAGTGCCCCCCTAAAGGTTTTGCGGGGGTTACAGGGTGCCCTGTAAGGTTTTCGGCTGGTACAGGAGCCTGGTACGGGGGCCCCTCCGTAAGGAAAATTCGGGAGGTACGGGGGAGCCCGCAAGTTTCAGGAAGGTCAGTGTCGAACCCTGATCCACCACCCTTGACCGCGTTGAGAACACATCGCCCGTCGCTGTTTAGTTCATTGTTCCACTCCGCCGCAGCAACCGCCCCCAAAACCACAACCATCAGACATCCAGGGCTGACATGCTTCGAAAGGAGCACATAAGATGCCCTGCCAGAAACGACAGAGGCGCCAGCTGACATCGAGATGGATTCGATGGTGAAGCAGATGAAACCCGATTATCGGTGCGGAGGAGCTTCGGGAACCGGAGGGTGCAATGCATCTCTGGAAGCCACACGAAAGTGCGCGAAGTGAGCTAATGCAGGGCAGGGAAATTGCTAGAAAGAAACTAGGAAAGTGTTTCCTGCGGACCAATTGCAACAAGTACCGGTCCTGGGTAAAACCATCTACGTAAAACTTATCGTGGCTTCTGCTTAGCAGTGAAGCTGTATGTGATGCAATTCGCAAAATCAACCAGGATACCATGCAGGAGCCAGACCACGCCCAAGCATAATATCGTGACACTTCCCTAAACCTTTGTAGCCCCCTCCCACGAATACAAGTTGCAACCCTTGCAAGCAAAAGACATATAGGTCACAAAGGATGCAATTCTCTTCCTGTGTGACCTGAGGCGTTTAAGGTCCATTTATGACATTCGCCATAGACATAACAAATTGCAGCATTTCGAGGTTTTCGAGATTATACCGGGGGCTTCGCGAGGTTTCGCAACAAGGCTAAAAATCGGAAACTTTTTTCGCAGCCGCAGTACAGGTTCACTGTGAGCACGCTCTGGCGGCCTTGTGGCCTCCTACACAATTGAAGCAAATGTCAGCAGCACTCAGGGTCCAGACCTACTTAGACATGGTCTCCATTCGGCAAGCCCCGCTTTCTGTGGGGGGCGAGGACGCCAGTTCCATTTCGCCAATTAGTAGCTCTATACCACAGCTACTGTTAACATCATACGTATGACCCTCCTCCTTCAGACCAGCGACCACATCCAAGCTGCTGCTTGACAAATTGACAGTAGAGATGCACGCTTAGACCAGAGACTCACTTTCCGCTCCGAAACCTCCGAAGTTCCGGCAATCGGTACACCTGTCATTGCAAGAGCAACAGAAGTTTATCACATATGTTTAACAGTCTAAATTACCGTTTTGTGTAACGTGGCAGCAAGTCACAGCTTTTCCTCTCTGAAACAGTATTCTCAGTGTTGCGGTTGAGCTCGAGAGCAGACCGGGTGACTTTCCTGGCTAGCCTGGTTAGCGCGCTGAGGCATGTCATTGGATCCTCGGTCGTGTAGTGTGTTCCTATGCCGACAATACGCGAAGCACTCGCTGCAGTCCGCGGAGAGACCGAAGCCACGGTTTCTCCCATACTTCGAGCTCTACAAGCTGAAGGTTTTGATGTGGACGCTGAGGCGGGAGACACGTTTTGTCTTTTTGACGTTAATGATCTGCGTTCACAGCTTAATCTCCGGCAGCTTACCGCCCTAAAGGCAGCCATCAAAAGTAAGCATCAGCAAATGCTGCTGTGCACACTTGAGTGGGGTTGGCCGTGAGGCCGGTTGTCTTTTGGTACGTCTGAAGTTCGGCTTGCGACTGATCGCCTGCGGACTGTGTCCATTAGTGTCGGAGACGTTTTCTGCATAAGCGAGGATTTCTGCTTACAGCCGGTATCGTAGCCAAGAGAGGTCTTGCTGTGAAGGGTGATTTTTCGTAGACCTGTTTGCAGTGGACGAAGCCACTTTTGCATTTTCGCAGCCGAAGGGTCACAGTTCGTTTTCAGGGCTTCGTTCAAGTTTCAACGTCAGCGTATATGTGGCTGGGTGTGTCGCCTTCAGGACTAAAAGCTTCCAAGCTTTGTCACCCGAGTCCGTAACCTCTTGCCAGTACATCAGTTCACCGAGGAGAGTGTGCCGTGTGGACGCTTTACCGCCGGCTGTAAAAAGTACAGCACCCTGCACCCTGCCGTGCAGCTGTGTGCAACATTGTGATAGTGGCCCGCCCTGCACGTTGGTCGCCAGACAACACCCTGCATGTTGTCTGGCGACCGGCTGCATCGTCGTTATGTTTGACAACTTAATGCTGCTCATGTTGTACCACCCTGCTCACCCTGCCGTGGGCCTGCCGCTTACAGGCGCTGACGCTGGCACCAGCAACACTGCCGCAGGTGAGCCTACTGTGCCTGATGCGGGAAGGGGGGGAACAGGTTTTGTGGGCTTGGTGTGCCGTTTCATTGCAGCACTGGGCTTGAGTGCATGGACGCCAATTACCAGCCATTACCATTATCAGCCATCATCACCCCCCATCGTCACTGCTTATGCGCCCCTTCCCAAACTGCTAGGCCCGCCCATGCATCATACTAACGTTTCCACAGGTGTTGTGATGGAGGGTTTAGGCGGAGTTGGGCCCTACAGTAGAGGAAGCACCAGCCAGGCTCCCACTCTCAGCCTCGTCAGGTCTCACATTCCTGGACAGCAACCAACCCTCAGGCCGCAGGCCACCACGAATGGAGAGCGGGGGAGGGGGGACTTCACCAGAACGCTCATTTACAGCACTAGTGCCAACATGTCCATGAAGGGCTTGTCCCTCGGCAGGCGGGCAACATGCATAGTGATAACACTCGGCAGTTACACGTTCCAGCCTGTTGGGCCTGCGATTGTGCAGCCCTGTGTGACAGCACACTCTTTCTCTACCATAAAGGGGCGGTTCAGTGTTCTGCATGACATACACCCTCTTGCTACTGAGGGGTGTGACTTCTGGCTTGATTCAGCTTGAAGTTGCTTCGTCACTTTGCTGCTCTGCACCCCTTCGTTGTGATCCTGCATGCATTGCAACTGGGTGACAGCGGCTGGTTGTTTAATGTGTATGCACCTTGTGGGCACGATGGGCTATCCTTGTGCAGGCCTGCCAGCTTGCAAGCTGCAGCTCCGGCAAGACTCGCAGAACCAGGACCTGTTCTTCTTTGAGCCCATGGACACTGTCAGCGCTGCAGCTGCCGCAAGTGCTGGCGTGAGCAGCATGTTCTTCCTGGACCCCGAGGGCAGGCAGATAGCTGAGCTGAAGAAGTGGCTGGACCTTGCCGAGGATGAGTACTGTATGGGGAGACCCATCCGGCCGCTGTTCATCAACGGTCTGGTCAAGGTGGGATATAACGGCCTGACCAAGGACGGAGAGCTCCTTGTGCAGCTTGTGTCCAACCCACATGGAACAGGGTTTGGAGTGAGAAGATTAGGCGTGGTAGATGGGTGATGCATGCAGCTTTGTGCACTATTGAGTAATGCACAGCTGAGCGACCAAGGGGAATGCACGCTTACCATCTTGCACCCATCTTGTGCCCGTTGTGCAGACTGGCAAGTCCTACATGCTCAAGGAGGTTCTGCCTGCTGTGGCCAACACCTACTACAGCAGCGGCGGCAGTGGCCGGCAGCACGCTGGCACGGTGCTTTCAGAGCCCAACTTCCTGCGCGTGAACTGCTTGGGCTGTGATCGCAGCAGAGGTGTCAGTGGCTTCCTTAAGGAATTCCTCGCTGTACTCAAGGAGAGTGCCGCCGACCAGCGGCTCTCTGCTGCCGCCAGCACGCCTGCACCCAGCGGCAACTCGGCTGTCACCGCAGCAGGTGCCATTCGGAACTTCATGCGGCGCCTGCCACGGGACCGCCTGAACTTCCTGCTGGTTGACGAGGCGCAGAGTTTTTACCTGCTTGAGCGGGCCATGCCCGGCAAAAAGTCGCCCGGCAAAAGTCCGCGGCGAAAAGTCACTGTACGCGGCTCAACACTGGACGAGGATGCAGTGCGGCACATGCGGCGGTAAATCAGCACAAGGTTTCCCTAACCGTGTCGTGTGATCACATGGGCGAGGATGAGGGGCAATGGCCAGTGAAACGCGCCCAGGTGGAGCTTCACACGAGGGGCAGAAGGCACTAAGGGGAGATCACTGCGAGATTCAATTGTACAACATAAGCATATTGCACAAGGGGCAGAGGTCTGCACTCATGCCTACAGCAGGCGTACGACACAAAGGAGCTGACACATGGACCATTTTCCTTCCCTCAACTGTCGTGTGTACTGCAGCATCTTCAAGGAACTCCTGCTGGACAGCCCCCACTGGGTCGCCTGGGCCGTCACGGGCAGTTCCATGGCGACGCTATGGGCCAACGTTGCAGTCACCCCGGTGAGCAATTGGTGTTGCAGCAGGGGGGGGGTAGGCACTTCTGGGGGGGTGCATATGCTTCATTCTCAAAGAGCTAGACGGGAGCGTTCTATATCTGCTTTCAGAATGCAAATGGACCCAGGAATACATAAGTTATTGGTCTCCAAAGTTGGTTGTACGGCAGCATGTGGGGTGGTGGGTCCGGGGCTCCGGGAACAATGTCGAAGGGGTCCCGATACAATGTCACCAGTGGCTAAAACGTGCCAATATGGACATCAATCGCTTCACCTTGACGAGATCCATTGATGAGCT